>NC_142151.1:19113636-19265151 GCF_024610735.1 Ursus americanus | reverse complement strand
CTCCCACACATCCCACGTTAGTCAGGCGTCTCTGCTCAAACATCCCCACCGCAAAGAGAACTTCCCCGACTCTGCTCACTGGAACAGCACCCTACCTTCCTGGCTCCTCACGCGGTTTACGTCTCTTCGCGACCCTCATCACTGACCGCACACGTGTCATCGTCTTACCCCTTACTCCCCATAGAATGTTAGGTTCCACGGGGAGAGGCCTTTTGTTCTATTCATTCCTGTATCCCCGGAACACCGCGCAGAGTGGGAATCCAGGAAGCACTGAACAACTGGATTTTCTTGATCCTCATTTGATCCTTCCTTTTTGCTCATTTGATTCCTTCTTTTTCCTTCGAGTTCCTCTACTTTGAATAGATTGTAGAGGAAAAACAAAACTTAATAAAAATGAGAATACTGTCCCTCAATTTTGCCTGAGAATGCTTAACGTAAGATGATATAAATTACATAACATGCACTCTGAAAACACGTCCCTGACCCTTGTATATACTTACTCTCACAGTAACGACGCCAGAGCAATGGATAAATCAACAGCTGATTACTATTTATTTCCAACAGTTTGAGCTTCTGGTTTCTCTTCCGGCATGTAAGGAGTTTGCAAGTCATCACTCTGTCCTAACAAGTGAAAAAGCTGAATTGTAAGTCAACAACTCTTCTTAGATTCATCAGAGAATTGAGATCAGAGGGCAAGCCACTGCTCCCCAAACTGGAGAGACAGAGAGGGGGATAAAGAAACTCACAACTTTCCTGGAGCAGAAACCCCCATGGGAACCAGCACTAAGGGAGAAAAACCTGAACCATAATTAGCAAATTGCTAAGGCTTAGTGTGGACAAGTCTGAGAGGCAAAAACTGCAAGGGGACCCAGCCTTAGGGAAGGCCCTCCTACAGTTTTCTAACCTGTACCTCCAGGAATTCTCACAGATTCTTAGAGTGAAGACAGAAAAAAGTCCTCTCCTGCTTTTGGCAGAAGTAGGGGGAAAGTAGACATTTTGAAATGCACGCAATGAATTCTTCAATTCTTAACAAGACCTGTCCTCGAGGGAAACCATTTTACCAGAGCCCAAACTTAGACAGTTTTATGAGAGTCTAACTGATCTGGGAGAAGTCTTCCAGCTGGGAAAAGGTCACTACCCAACTCCAGCCTCCTCTAGCCATCCTGCCCCAGCTGAGGAGGGAGAAACACGGAGCGCTTGTGAAGGTCACAGCCTGGGAGCGCACGCTCCCCTAACAGCTGGACTATAACCCACTTCCCCTCCCCGCCTGCCTCACCACCACGTTGCTGATGCCAAATACCACAGTTCCTTGTACCAGACACATCATGTCCAGCTTTCAACAATTACATGGACGCTAAAAGGCAAAAAGCACATTTTAAAGACACAGAGCAAGCATCAGGACCAGACTCAGATACAGCAAGCCTGCTGGAATTCATCTGATGGAGAAATTTAAAAAATGAGTATGGTAAGAGAAGAAGTACTAATACGCTAGTGAAAAAAGGTAGACAACATTCGAGAACAGATGGGTAATGTACACGAGACGGAAATTGACAGAATCAAAAGGAAATGCTAGAAATTAAAGACACTGTAAAAGAAATGTGGAATAACTTTGGTGGGCTCATTAGTAGACTGGACATGGTTGAGGAAAGCATCTGTGAGCTCAGGGATCTCTCAGTAGAAATTTCCAAAACTGGAAAAGCAAAGGAAAAGAGAAAAGAAAAGAAAAGAGAAAAAGGGACCAGAATATCCAAGGACTGTGGGACAGCTACATGCAATGGGAAGACAAGGAGAGAGAGAGATGAATAGAAGAAATATTTGAAGAAATGGAGACTGAGAATTTCCTAAAATTAATGTCAGACACAAACCACTGGTACAGGAAGCTCCAAGAACAAGTAGGATAAAATGCCAAAAAAATTTACAACTAGACATGTCATATTCAAACTACAGAAAATCAAAGATAAAGAAAAATTCTGGAAAGAAGCCAGAGGCCAAAAAAAAAAAAAAAAAAACCAAAAAACCCCACCTTCTCTACAGAGGAGCAAGGATAAGAATAACATCAGACATCTCCTCAGAAACCACACAATTAAGGAAAGTGGAATGAAATATTTAAAGTGTTGAGAGAAAAAAAAAGCTAAAATTCTGTATCCTGTGAAATTATCCTTCAAAAGTGAAGGAGAGAGACAAATACCATATGATTCCACTTTATATGTGGAATCTAAAAAAACAAAATAAATGAACAAAGCAGAAACACACTCATAGATAAAGAGAACAATCTGGTTGCCAGAGGGGAGATGGGGTGGGATCTGGGGCAAAATGGAAGGGAATAAAAAGTACAAACTCTAGTTATAAAATAAGTGACAGGGGTGCAGTGTCCAGCATAGAGAATATGGATAACAATATGGTAACAGTTCCGTGTGGTGACATATGGCGGCTAGATTTACCATGGTGATCACTTCATAATGTGTCTATGTGTGTGTGTGTGTGTGTGTGTGTGTGTGTGTGTATACATAGTGAAGCACAATATGTATATATTTGAAGTGCTGTTGAAGCGCTGTGTTGTATACCTGATACTAATATAATATTGTATGTCAATGATGCTACAATTTTATTTTTTTAAAGATTTTATTTATTTGACAGAGAGAGAGACAGCCAGCAAGAAAGGGAACACAAGCAGGGGGAATGGGAGAGGAAGAAGCAGGCTCCCGGCAGAGCAGGGAGCCCGATGTGGGGCTCGATCCCAGGACTCTGGGATCACAGCGTGGGCCAAAGGCAGACACTTAATGACTGAGCCACCCAGGAGCCCCAGTGACACTACAATTTAAAAAAAAAAAAAGTAAAGAAATGCTTTCTCGGGCAAACAAAAATTGAGAGAATTTGTAACCAGTAACCTGCCTTGCAAGAAATATTAAAAGAAGTTCCTCACGGGCGCCTGGCTGGCTCAGTCAATACAGCATGCAACTCTTGATTTCGGGGTCGTGAGTTCAAGCCCCATGTTGGGTGTAAGGCCTACTTAAAAATAAATAAAATATTAAAAAAAAGAAAAGAAGTTCTTCAGAGAGAAGGAAATGATATAGGTCAGAAACCCAGATCTGCATAAAGGAAGAACATTAGAGAAAGAAATAAGTGAAGATAAAATACTTCGCTGTTGCTTTTTCTTTTTTTTTACTATATTTATCTTGTTATATGCCATAAATTAAAAGTAATTTCAAAAAAAACTATTTTTAAGTAATTTCAATCCCTAGGCAATCAGAGCTGCATTAATAAGTGGAACTAGTTTGGAAGCAGACAAGGAGAGGATGAGGAAAACTTGGTTAAGATTTCCTTGACACGGGGCGCCTGGGTGGCTCAGTCGGTTTAGCGTCTGCCTTGGACTCGGCTCTGGTTCTCAGGGTCCTGGGATAGAGCCCTACCTAGTCCTGCAGGGAACCTGCTCCCTCTCCCTCTGCTGCTCCCCTGCTTGTGTGCAGTCTCTCTCTGCCAAATAAATAAATAAATAAAATCTTTAAAAAAAAAAAAAAAGAAAGAAAGCAAGCCCCCGAAGGTTGCAAGGAATCCCCTAAAATGCCAGAGAGCCCAACAGAATTAAAAAAAAAAAAAAAAGATTCCCTTAACACTAATTTTCTTTCTGAGATGCTTATTTAAGGCTTTCAACACAGCCTTGACAAATGCATTCAAATAATTAACCACTTATCAAACGGGCAGAGTAGTGGGGCACCAGGGTGGCTGACTCCCAATTTTGGCTCAGCTCATGATCTCAGGGTCGTGAGATCGAGCTCAGCCCTGAGTGTGGAGCCCGCTTAGGATTCTCCCTCTTCTGCCCCTCCCCTTCTCCCCCCACCCCCAACCTTAAAAAAAGGCATAGTACTAACGTCTCTGTGTTTAAAATCAGGCTCAACAACTTGCTGGCTGTATGGTATTGGGAAAGTTACCTAAGTAACTCATCTATAAAACAAAAATAGTGAAACCCGTATTTCATATGTTAATTATCAGGATTAAACACGAAGGATATGCAAATTCACCTCTCTGTCCAGCCAATTCTAATGCTTCATGACAGAGTATAAACACTATGAATCTTGTAACTTTCTCTTTACACTAGCTTTATAAATTAGCTTAAAGCTAACAAGTATATAGCCAATCTTTAGGAAATGTATACAATTCCAGAGCATGCATTTTGTGGGCATCACCCCAGCTGTACCTTACTTTCCCATATCTCAGGGTGCCTATGTGGCTCAGTCAGTTAAGCATCTGCCTTTGACTCAGGTCATGATTCCAGGGTCCTGGGATAGAGCCCCATGTTGGGCTCTCTGCTCAGCGGGGAGTCTGCTTCTCCCTCTCCCTTTGCCACTCCCCCTGCTTGTGCTCTCTCTCTCAAATAAACAAAATCTTAAAAAATAATTCTCTGTATATTTATTATTTTTAAAAATTTTAATAAAGATTTTATTTACTTATTTGAGAGTGCGAGAGCAGGAGAGAGAGCATGGCGGGGATGGGCAGAGGGTAAGGGAGAAGCAGACTCCCTCCTGAGCAGGGAGCCTGACATGGGGCTTGATCCCAGGACCCCAGGATCATGACCTGAGCCGAAGACAAATGCTTAACCCACTAAGCCACCCAGGCGTCCCAAAAAGGACACTTATGCTAATCCTCAACTCACTCCAAAGCAAGTGTATTTATTTGATAGTGTATTTGATTAAAACGTGATATTAACTTTCCCAGTAACGAATTCTATTATTTTCAAACCTTGAAAAATTACTTTTCAGTAAACCTTGAACATCTCTGAAAATTATGACTTACTCTTATTTTCCACTCTCTGGACAGCAAGGCAGAGCGGCAGCCTTTGGACGAGTCTTCCCTTCGCCACTCCACCAGGCCCAGCTTCTTATCTACTACTAGGCATGGTGGCCTAAACAAATCTGACCAACAGTTCCCTTCCTGCAACCTTAAATTGCTCCCATCAATCTTTCTTTCTTTCTTTTTTTTTTTTTTTTTAAGATTTTATTTATTTGACAGAGAGAGAGACAGCCAGTGAGAGAGGGAACACAAGCAGGCAGAGTGGGAGAGGAAGAAGCAGGCTCCCAGTGAAGCAGGGAGCCTGATGTGGGGCTTGATCCCAGGACCCTGGGATCATGCCTTGAACCGAAGGCAGACGTTTAATGACTGAGCCATCCAGGCGCCCCATTCTCCCATCAATCTTTCACATAGAGCCCACACTGTGACGCATGGAAATAAGGTCCTCGGCAGGGGATCCTCCCTACCTCTGGGGACTTCCCATCCACCCACCACTACCACCAGCCTCAACCCCCAATCCTAGGCTATTCCTTGCTGTGGCACATGGAGATCCTCCGATTAACCGCTCCATCTCCCCCACCATTCTCCAGCACTAAGTAGGTCATCATCTTTAAAAGGTAACTGAGTGGGGCCTGCTCTAATGCTCCAGGACTGGCCAAATGCTCTCTGTGCCTCCACAATACCCCAGGCATAACTCCAACATGGCACTTCACGCCGTACAGAAATTACGTTACTGCCACCTTCTCCCGACTCTCCAGTCTGTGAAGTATGAACAGAAAATAATCATTTTTGTTCAAAGCGGTTTAAGTGAGTGTTGGGTACTAAATATTTACACAATTGTACTAAACTTTTTGTCTTCTTTGAACATGCCATTTCCTCTGGCAAATTTCACCTTCTCCTTCTACGTCCAGTTTGAAAGTCAGTTTCTCTGGGATATCACTCACAAATTCTCCAAGAAATTTCTCCAAATACTTACTGTTTATGTGATCATAAAAATACCATTTACCTTCTCTGTACATGTTTCCTCCACCATAAAATGGAGTGATACCAATTTCACAGAGTAAGGAAGGCACTTGGTGTTTGATAAGCATTCACTTATTCCCATTATTCCAAGTGGTAGTGTGCCTACTTAATCCACATTAAGGAAAAGACTTAAGATGATTCATTTAAATTGCAAATGATATATCCAACAAGGGTTTAATATCCAAAATATATAAAGAACTCATACAACTAAAAAAATAATAATCCAATTAAAAAATGGCAGATGACCTGAATAGAAATTTTTCCCAAGAAGACACACGGATGACCAGCAGACACATGAGAAGATGCTCACTTATCACTAATCATCAGGGAAATGCAAATCAAAACCACAATGAGGTATCACCTCACATCAGTCAGAATGGCTAGTATCAAAAAGACAAGAAATAACAAGTGTTGGTGAGGATGTAGAGAAAAGGGAACCCTTGTGCACCATTGGTGGGAATGCAAACTGGTGCAGCCATTGTGGTAAGCAGCATGGAGGTTCCTCAAAAAATTAAAAATAGAATTACCATATGACCTAGTATTTCCACTGCTAGGTATTTAACCCAAGGAAAACAAAACTATTAATTTGAAAAGATATATGCATCCCTATGTTTATTGCAGAATTACTTAAAATAGCCAAGATATGGAAGCAACCAGTGTCCATTAGTAGATAAATGAAGCTGTGGTATGTATGTGTACATACACAGCATAAATACAATATGTATGTAAAAATAACAATATTACTCGGCCATAAAAAAAAGATCTTGTCCTTTGCAACATGGATGGACCTAGAAAGTATTACACTAAGTGACATAGGTCAAAGAATGACAAAAGTCACAGGAATAAAAAGTATAGCATAGAGAATACAGCATTGTGTAACGTACAAGAATTGTTGAATCATTATATTGTATACCTGAAACTAATGTAAAATTGTATGTCAACTAAATTTCAATTTTAAAAAAATTTCTAGCTGAAATACAAAATAAAAAAAATAAAATGTTCTCAGGGCTCCTGTGTGGCTCTGTTGGTTGAGTGTCCAACTCCTGATTTCAGCTCAAGTCATGATTTCAGGGCGGTGGGATCAAGCCCCGAGTTCAGCTCCACACTTGGCAGGGAGACTGCTTCTATCCCTCTCTCTCTCTAAAATAAATAAATCTAACATAAAATAAAATAAAATAAAATAACAAAATAAAATAAAATAAAATAAAATAAAATAAAATAAAATAGGGGTACCTGGGTTGCTCAGTCAGTTAAGTGTCTGCCTTCAGCTCAGTCATGATCCCAGGGTCCTGGGATCGAGCCCCAAGTTGGGCTTCCTGCTCAGGAGGGAGTCTGCTTCTCCCTCACCCTTTGCCCATCTTCCCCCACTCACGCTCTCTCTCCAGCTCTCTCAAATAAATAAAATCTTAAAACAAAACATTCCCACGTTGGTTTAAAAAAAGTGATTTAATTGGGGGGCGCCTGGGTGGCGCAGTCTTTAAGCGTCTGCCTTCGATCTGGGCGATCTGGGATCGAGCCCCACATCAGGCTTCTCTGCTGGGAGCCTGCTTCTTGCTCTCCCACTCCCCCCGCTTGTGTTCCCTCTCTCGCTGGCTGTCTCTCTCCGTCAAATAAATAAATAAAATCTTAAAAAGAAAAAAGAAAAAAAAAAGTGATTTAATTGGGTTTTGGTACACAGGATGTAAGGTAGGCAGTTGTCTTACTATCCCCAATTTTTTATCACCATCAACTTGAACAATTGATCATTTTTTTTACCATCATTTGGCAGCTGATAAGCTGATCAAATAGTATCTGTTTCTATCAGGTCTTAGGTTGAATTACTGCAGCTCACTGCTTGTTCGGAAAGTGCCCAGGGTCCTGCTCTTGCTCAAGCCGACTCTCAAGGAATATAAACTCTTCTTTGGTGGTGAAATGATAAACTCATCTTTATGAATGTGTAACAACTTCACCTAGATTTTCAAAGAAAGTATGTAAATTGCATTCATCAGTCTTCTACCTTAAATCGTTTCCACTATAAATTCCTCTAACTCGAGGCACCTGGGTGGCTCAGTTGGTTAAGCATCCGACTCTTGGTTTGGGTTCAGATCATGATCTCAGGGTCCTGAGATCAAACCCCGTGTCAGGCTCCGCCCTTAGCGTGGAGTCCACTTGTCCCTCTCCCTCTGCTCCTCCCCCTGCATGCAATCTCTCCTAAATAAATAAAATCTTAAAAAAAAGTAAAAAAATAAATTCCTCTAACTCATGACACCTCCGCCTTGGCTGTCTAATAAGCATCCCAATATAAACCATTCAAAGCTTACTTAATTCAGCTCTCCCCAAACCCTGTCCATCTTGCAGTCGTTCCCATCACTACTGAGGCTGGCAGTTCTACCCTACCAGTATTTCATGCCAAAATAACCTGGAGTCATTCTTAACTCTCACACCTCACCTGAACTCTCAGCAAATCTACCTCCAAATCAAGTCCCAAGTTCCAACTTGTTACCACCACACATTCCGGTTCCAGATTATACTTATGGCCTTTTAAACTTTGCTCCCTTACAGTCAATTCTTCAGTCATTAGAATGACCCTTTAAAAACAATTCAGAACATAGCTTTTCTCTGCTTAAATCCTTCCAATGGCTACCCATCTCCTCAAAGATAAAATTACTTTTTAATGTATTTTAATGTCTTGTTAGATGCAGCATTGCCAATACCTGGAGTCATGCTAGAGCAACGTAAGACACAAATGTGTATTTGACTAAACGATCTTGCCTCAAGGGTTTTTATACTTGCTGTTCTCTCTGCCAGGAATGCTCGTCCCTCAGATACCTGCACGACTTCCCACTCAGCTCCTTCAAGGCTTTGCTCAAATGTCACCCATCAATAAGGCCTTATGAACTTCCCTACTTAAGTTGCATCACAAATTCTCTATCCCTTTTTCCTTCGTAGAACGTGCACCACCTCACCCCCTGTGTACATATTACTCATTTACATATTGCCTGTCATCTCCCATCCACACAGTTTTAAGTTCCATGAGATCAAGAATATTTAAGTTTCATGAGATCAAGAATATTTATTTTGTTCATTGCTGAACTTCTAGTATCCAGAGCAGTGCCTTGCACTTTCCAGATGCTCTAAGATTCTGCGTTTCATTAGCATTTTATTAAATCTGAAGGCTAACTGTTAACTTCAGGACATCCCTAACACAACAGCAACAAATTTCTTTGCTAGAAATACTTGCTAGTCTAGTATCTCCAGTATAAACACCTAAAGACTTCCGTCTCAGGTCCCACAACTATCTTAACCACTGATAATCAGTTATGATTAAACAGATAACTGACTTTTAAAAACTGCCTTAAAAGTATCTTTAACACTGCCTAATCACACCCCAGAAGTCTTTAGTATTTAATAAATCTAAAGTAATGATGTGAAATAATAATCTGAAGTCAGAAGAGTTCAATTTTGTGCCCCCGCTACCTACTTAAAATACAAATAGAAAACACAGGAAAAAAATGTGATCACTAGATAAGCACAAAATTTAAATATTTAGAGTATTTATCGTTCCATTTCAAAATCATTATGCTGCGTGAAAGCCAAACACCACAGACTACATTCTGTATGATTCTATTTATTTAAATTTCAGAAAACGCAAACCAATCCACATTGAGAGACGTACAGCTCAGTGACTGGCCGGACTGGGCTGCCGAGGACATACTACAGACCAGCATGAGGAAACTTACGGGTGGCAATGGAAATGCTGTGTCTTAATCGTTATTGATTTCATGGTTATGTGCATGTCAAAACTCACCTAATTGTACAATTAAAACTGACTGAAAGACAAAATACTTACTGAAGTTAATAAAAGGAAAATGAGATTATTTTTGTGATTGGAGAGCTTTTTATTCTCCAAGAATAATCAGAAAGATGAAGGAACTTACATGAAATTTCTTCCAATGACAAGATAAGACCGTATCTAGAGTGGGTTTAAAGGGATAAGAAGATATAGGGGTGCCTGGGTGGCTCAGTCAGTTAAGCCTCCGACTCTTGATTTCGGCTCAGGTTGTGATCTCAGGGTCATGGGATGGAGCCCCACTGCACGCTCCGAGCTCAGCAGGGAGTCTGCTTGTCTCTCCTTTTTGCCCCTCCCCCCATTCGGTCTCGTGCTCTAAAATAAATCTTTTTTAAAAAAAGGGTAATAAGATACAAAGATTAAGATTGTACTCTTTCAAACCATGCTCACCAAAACAAAGAGTACACAAATCCTGTCAAGTAATAATAGCATGCCATTTTGCAAATGAAAAAAGACACAAGTTCAACTTCCCCAAAACCACAAAGTCAGTTTTCAGTTGAACAGAGAATCAAACCCAGGCAATTCTCTTAACCCACTCTTCCACCTTAGACTGACTAAAATTTAAAGGTTGATAATATTTAAATATTAGTACAGTGCACGGAAAAACACATTCACATCCAATTGATAGGAGTTTATGCTGGCAGCACCTTTTCAGGAAAACATTTTGGCAATACCAAAACTTAAAACAGACACAACTCTAACTCTTTAAGTCGGCTAATCGTCCCTTCCAGGAGACTACAGTACAGAGATCGCTCCAACTGTATTGTCAAGGATGCTGCTGTATTAATTATATGACAGCAAATCTGTAAACAATTTCAATGTCAACCAATAGGGAATGACTAAATAATTTATGGTACATCATACCTGGCCATAAAAAAGAACAAAGAACTATAGAGGTCTTGAGTAAAAGCCAAATCCTAGAACTGAGTAGGTAACAATTTAAGGAACAAGCACAAGTCCTTTGGGGAAGGACTCAACAGAATATTTATCCAGAGACCAGGGAAGTGTGGTCAGTTGAAAGGGAGGACTTTCACTTTTATCGCTATTTCCTGCACTACTAATTTCTTCATTTTGGCGATTATAATTTTAACAACAAAGAAACTAAAATATATTTTTTACATACTACTGATGTTGAAGACAAATTTTGAATGAAGTGCTGACTGAATTACATTTAAATAGAAAACAAGGTATTTTGGTTGATTTAGGGAAGAGCAGACATGGAGGAGATGCACAGAAACTAAAGTAAGCTTTCTTAACTTCTATAAAGAATGACACTTATGACATTTACTACACTCTTTTAAAGCTATGATGTAGGTATTAAGAAAATATTCAAGTATTAAGAATATAACCAACTAGGCTCTCTTAATTTAGGAAATTCAAGACCTAACCTAGGAATCTTCTGACTTACTCTTCTGCAACACTTGATAGTTATACTAAACTACATACACTGGGCCCAGCTACCAAGAGTAAATGTCCACATTTTACAATCTACTATTATTCCCTTACTACACAGTCTCTAAGAAAACTGTTTTTCTAAAAGGAAAAAGGCCCAAAATGTAATAAGCTTACGCAAGATGTATTAGGCATAAATGAATTCCTGAAATGGTTTTAATAGGAAATATAAGTCCTTGGCAATTTCTTAATAAATGCATAAGATTTGTAACACATAGATTTTTCTTTAGCAGAAGCATAAAAATACTGAAGAGGAATAGGTCCTTTGGGGGACAATGCTCTGGGACCATGACAAAATATTTAAATAAAGAAATCAAATACTGGGTAATTCCTTCAAAGTAGTGTTATTACTTAAAAATGTTACTCATAGCACTAGGTATTACACGCAACTGATAAATTATTGAACACTACATCTGAAACTAAGTATATACTGTACGTTGGCTAATTGAATTTAAATGAAAAAAATGTTATTCATAGAAATTGAGGTCTTATTATAAAAAAAAAAGGGGAGCTCTACCAAAAACTAAATTGAGCCTTTTTAGTAAAAATAAACCCAAAATGGTCACATTACAACCGAATATGTAAAAACATAATAACATCAATAATCCTTTATACTGAGAATGTTCATACAAACTGAAGTATAGCGCCCTTTACAGGTTCATAAATAAAGGTACATAAACACTATCACAGTGTGGTTTAAGCCGGGTTGTTTCAACCTTACTAGTGTTTTATGGACTGATTCTCCAAAATACGTTTCTGCAGCAAGTACTCACCTATAACGCTCTTTCAACAAATAGACTGTTTTACAGACTATTTTGGGCCCTGTATCATGCTAGGGACTGGCTATGGCAGAAAAACTAAAAACAACTTTACAGTGGTATTACAATGTACATTTATTTCCTCTCACACACTGAGAAAAGCAGTTTGGTATAGTGAAAAGAATACTGACCTAGAAAAAAATATAGTTAATTCCTACTGTAGCCACTTATAATTCCTTTTTAATTTTCAGAGTAATAGAATCATGTATTATACACCATGCAAACCTGATTCAGAAAATAAATTGGACTATGTAAATATTTTAAATTTTTTAATTAAAAATAAAAATACAGCATTTCATTACATTTTTAAGGCTCTTGAGGCTCATAACCATTAGAAATGACAAAATACTCTAACCTAAAAAGGAAAAAGAACGCTGCAGACCCTTAATTATATTAAAGCTGTTGGGGCACCTGGTTGGCGCAGTCGGTTAAGCGTCTGACTCGGTTTCGGCTCAGGTTGTGATCAGGGTAGCGAGATTGAGCCCCGCGTCTGGCTCTGCGTTCAGTACAGAGTCTGTTTCAACTCTCTCTCCTGCTCCCTGCCCCTCCCTCCTCAAATAAATAAATCTTAGTAATAATAAAGCTGTAGTGCTGGAATTATAAAATCCTCCACCAGGTCACAGATTCTTTAAGAATTAAGAAAGAAAAATATGTTTTCTAATAAATTTTATCCTTTTAAGAAATAGTCTCTACGTTTTCTCAAAGAATATTTTTCATTTTCAAAATGTACCTAAATTACTTCTCCCCAAAACCCCAAAATATTCTGGTTGCCTGGCTAGCTCGGTGAAGCATGATGAGACCCTTGATCTCAGGATTGTGAGTTCAAGCCTCGTGTTCGGTGTAGAGATCACTTACAAATAAAGCCTTAACAAAACAAAACTCCAAAACATTCAAATGACATACAGGATTTAACTGCCTTTCTAATAAAGACTGTATGTTTATTAGCATCTCCTTGTAGGTCTGCAAACCTAGGCCTTGTTTTACAGATAAATATCAGTTTTTCATACTGAGAAGCTACCTACACTAAGAATTTGTGTTTGCCTTTTAAAGAACTATTCAGAGGTATTAAGACTTAAAAAAAAAAATTAAGTATAAAGAAAGCCCAACTATTTTACAGACTTCAACCGTATCTTCCCATTTTAAATGTTATCTGAGCATCTAACACTTCTGTTAATCGTATATTATTAAAACAAGAATTCAAATAGCAAACAATAAAAGATGTTTCAAATAATTGTGGCAAATTCTATCCTTTTAAGAGTACTTGTATATTTAAAACATTTTATTAAGGTGTGAGAGGGAAAAAAGTTTTACAGTCAAAGATTTACTGACATGATTATCAATGCTTTCAGAGTAAAACAAATCTTAAAATACGCATTGAGAGTTAATTACTCTTCATCTTAATTTTCTTTCATCTGAAATTCAGAAGTCATGTGTGTCCACTTTAGGGAAGATTTATATAGGAAAAAGTTTATTAGAAAAATAAACAACTTTAAATTTTACAATATTTTCTACTTCCATAATTATTTTATATAGAGCAGATGTGTCTTATGGTTTAAACATAATCTGATTTACAAAAGCTCATTTAGTCCTAAGGATACAAAAACACAAATGGTGAAATGTTGGTAACTACTAAGAAATTCAAGTAAACTTTTTTTTAAAAAACACCATTTGTTGCAGGTACCTAATATAGCAATATTTACTGAAAAGTATAAAGGACTTTCACTGAAATTTACTGTACTGGCTTATTACCAAATTTAATACTATCAGATTAAAATGTAGATTAATGTGTGTGGCCTAGGCTTATTTTTCAAAAATTTATCAGCTATACCAGGAACTGGCAAATTTTTTCCTTAAAACACCAGAGATTAAGTATTTTAGGTTTGCAGGCCTTAAGTTCTCACTACTCAACTCTGCCACTACAGGGAGAAGCAGTCATAGACCACACGTACATGAACGGATAGGCCTGTGGGCTGCAGTTTGCCTGCTGCTGACATATACAATGGATTCTGAATAAGAGACTGATAATTTCAGGCGCCATATTACGAATATGTCATATATGGGGGTTAGGAGGAAAAATATAAATGGTAAACATCACTAAATGAATTATTTTTGGTTAAAATTTTCACACTTATTTCCCAATTGCATGTCTATATACATGTATATATACAAGTTATAAAACTATTTCATTTTAATTCCATATTCTTTTTGGTGTGTTAATACAGTACCAGACCTAAGTCAGATAAGCAGCAAAGTACCACAAGTGACTGAGTACTCAGAGGCTAGCTAATCAATAACCATGAAATTTGGTTTTGACATCTAAATATTTCCAAACAATGAAAAAAACGAATTTATTTGCTGTGCCCTTAAAGAAAATATGAGATGTATATTTCAGAGGTCGTTTTAAAATTTAATAGAATTGTTACAATTCTGAAGCTAAATGTGATTTGCTTTGTTTTATTAGAAAAAATACTCAGGCAAGGTCTACAATCATCGGTCAATTAAGAATGACTTACAAGAACATGAGGCAATAAAATAAAAAATACAGGTACAAACTATATATCTGAAACACTTCTATTTGGCAATTTTATAACAAATCAAAATTTTAAAAGAACAAAGGAGATTGTAGATTACTTCGTAGATACAGAATAAAGCAATTGATGAAGTGCTTAAGCAAAAGAAAAAAAAAAGTAAAACACACTGCTTTTCTTTTCTTTTCAAAAATAAAATCACATTTGCTACAGATCAAATGGATAATACCCTTATTAAACAACCATTCCAGAATGTCTTATAGTAGCAGTGCTTTTATTTGCACTTCATTTAATTTTATATGACTCATTTCATGTATATAGCTCTTTACCCCACTGTTAACGAATAAAGTCTCCCATAATTTTTACTATTTTTAAAATTTTTTAAAAGTAAATGAGAAATGATTTATGTATCATGGAACCTTTCCCATTTTGGAACCAAAGGCTTAATTCTATATTTTTGTCTATTCTTTTCTTTAAAAAATTTAGTGTAAAAACTGCTGGTTTTTATATCAGTGTAGTAAAGTGAAAACTCCTCAATCAGGAGTATTTTCTGCAGTTTGACTGCATATAACCACATATACTTTACAATATGTCCTTCCAACAGTAAGGAAATAATTGATTTCACGGTCACTGTCAGAAATGAGTGCCATAATTCTATTATGGGTATAGGTCCTCCCTCAAAGACTTTCTGGAAGGATGTTCAATGTGTTTTGTTCTTATAGATATTAACAGTAGTACATAGTCCCTTAAGTCTGCAAAGACATTTATTGTTAAAGAAGGTGCTTTATTAACAATTCCTCTGGCAGCACTAGTGAATTACAATATCCTTCAATATTATTTCTACCCATAATATATACATTTAACTTTCATGCCTCTAGAAAAACATCTACAGTACATTTCATAATATAAAAATATATTACAAATCTGCTGAATTATTTACAAGCAATGTTCTATTATCTCTATGCAACATTTGTTTGATACAATACTAACAAGTTACACATATTTCCATTTCTGTAAGTTAAAAAAAATCCATATGGCTTCTTGCTTACCAAGCAAGAAAGTGATTTTATTTTCCTTTTCAAAACCAACTTTGGTGCATAAAGGATTCAGTTTGAAAATACTTAAAAAACAAAAACAAAAACCACAATTTTTCTTATGTTAAGAAAAAACTCATAAACCAAATGTTTTCCTCAGAAAAAAAAAATTAGAGGCTTATATAGGTTAAAATGAAAATATGAGGATTATTCAAATAATTTGAAATAGAGGTTTTTCAAAAACCGTTAACAGATTAGTTATATAGGTAAATATTAACATACTGTACTCCATGAGAGAACCCTAGTCCTGAAAAGGGAGCCACCAGACATACTGCAACACTCTTTAACAGAAATTTTCAGCCCTAATTCGATAGACGAATTTTTAGTTGATTGCAAATGTCGTTCACTGTTTGCTTAAATACAAATTGAACACTTTTCTTATCAGAGTTCTGCAAAAGAACACAAATGGCAACCAATCACATCTATTTATCATAATTGAAAGGTAAATTATCTCTTGATAATTTTCATTGTCTAAGTATTTCCTAATATGACTTCAAATCAATAGACACTGTCAAGACAAATATCCTTACAGTGCTTTTGGTATTTTTAAGGGCACACGTTGTAATTGTTTTCTTTCCAATATAAACTACTGTAATCGCTAAAGGGGGAAAAAAAAGCAGCTTAAAGCAGCAAGCATGCAAAGCCTTTAAGAAGCTGTTCCACTAAGTTGCCAGAAGAGTGTTTGCTCAGTCTCCCACAGTACCATTCCATGAAAATGTGGATATACAGTAATATATTAATATATTCCACAGAAGAGCCTACTTCATTCACAGAATGTTTACACTAAGCATAAATATTACTCTAAATACTGGATTTAAGAAAAAAAAAAAAAGGAAAGGGGTTGACTCTAATGTGCAACTTTTACTAAACCCATTGTCAGTGACTAAGACTGCAGGTGTCCCCGCTTGTTTGCTTTTTATGTATTTATTTATTTTTTACCTCTTCAACCTCTTCTGCGGCATTGTTCTAGAAAAAGAGAAAAAGGAGTATTCTTTTATTCAACTGAATCAAAAACACATTAAGTATTTCAAAAGAGACATTTTTAAAAGCATTAAATAAGGTATAGGCAATGTGATAATCATTGATCATTAAAATTTATTTCCAAAGCATTCACACTTTAATGGATGCAAACTCAGTTACATTAATACAGCTTTTTAATAAACCCTTTTCATATAACCTAATATGATCATAAAAGAGATTCTTATGCTTAATGCATGCATTTTAACCAACTAGAGCTTCAAAACGGATGCTTAAATCTTAAATAAATATGTTTTTAGTTTCATTTTGAAGTTAATATATTTTTGGAAGGTTTGTCATGCTTTGAGATGTGTATAAGCTACAAAATAATTCTCCTAAAACAAGTTAGAACAATTGCTTTTTTACTTAATTTCACAAGGTTTCCAAATAAAAATCCAGCCCTTGCTCACACATTACACCACAGCAAATGTAGCCAGTTCTATTAATCTGTACTGCTTTAGGAGAGACTCAATTCTAATTTCCGGAACAGTAGAAGCATGAAAGTTTAGACTCAAAACTAAATGTTAAGACCAGGGCAGGGATTGGAGGAGGGGGGTGAAATACAGTTAAAGAAAAAGAACTCCATAGATGCATTTAATATATCTTAAGAACATGTTCATTAACCGAAAATGAAATCAACAAGAACTGTAGACAAACACTTTTGAGAACATGCAATGCAATTCCTACACTCTTTTGGACAGTAGTTCTGCACCTCAATGTTTTTTAAGTCACTAAAAACATTCACTAAAATGTCTAATTTGCTTCCTTATACACAAGAATTACAAAAATTAGCTGGTCTGTGAAAAAGGAAGACCCTTACGGGGGGGGGGGGTAGAATGAAGGGCAGAACACAGAAGTCAGTCTGAATCTTGTAATTAAGATTCATGCCCCTTTGTCAACCCTCTGTCTAACGGATGTTTACAGCCAGTTCTAATAGCAGGGTAGTTTTCCCAAAATATCATTCTTTTAGAATGCTAATTTTAATTACTCCCTTCAAAGAGTAAGCAGAAATAAACCCTACATTAAGAATCAGTAAATAAAGAATATTCAATTATTTTTCTTATAAAGGAAAGGTAAATTGTGACTTTCCCATATTTTTGGTAGTGGATTTCCCTCAATCTTCTCCTTTAAGGTAATTTCACTGTTTACTACGCTAGTTAATCTCTTGATAACATAGTTCATCCCACAAAAAATAAGTTTTTATGGTACTTATTCTTAGCACCTTCATCAGAAGATGTTTAAAATAAATTTCGGGGGAGTAAGGAAAACTCAAAAGAGTCTCAGTGTTTCTCCATGGTTAAGGTCCATTATGTTAGAATTTTATTCTCAGAAGATATCTTCAATTATAAGAAATCCTATTATACTAATAACATTCCAAAAAGTTGAGACATAGAATGAACAGAACCTTCAAAGTGTTTAACTGCTTCAGAATTTGGTGTAGGACACAGCCTCTTTATGATAGCTAAAATTCACATTTGGGATTATCAATTATTATATGCTATCTTATTCTTATTCTATTCCTATTCCTATGCAAAATACATATCAAATTAAAATTGATATTATTCTTATTCTATTCCTATGCAAAATACATATCAAATTAAAATTGATTTTAAAAACAGAGAAAGTTTGCTCACGAAGAGTGCTTTTTAAGCAATTTCACCACTTTCTGATCACCCTAGGGTATGTCATTTGGACGGAGGCAGTAAAAAGAGTTCAGTCATATACTATCTGTGTAACCCTGGGCAAGCTATTTAAACTCTTGCCTCAGTTTTCCAATCTGTAAAACAGAGATAGTAACACCTACTTCACAGGCTGCTGTGAGGATGAAGTGTATGTAAAGCACCTAGCAAAGTGACTCAGCACATAGTCAGAAATGTTGGTCTCTTCTCCTTCCCCCCCTATACCTTCATAAGCACAGCACACTAAAACAAAGGTCAGATCAGAAAATTATTAGCAATGTGAACACTGAGCCACCTCTTAAAAACAAACACAACAATATTTAAACTGCTCTTCTAAAAAGTTTGGGTGGAGTATAATTTAAATTCAACCAATTTGATTCAACCAATTTAATTTTGGGGCACATGGGATATATTCCCAGACCCACAAAAGTATGATATTATAAAAAGAATTACATAAACAAAAGGCACTTATTTTCAAAATGCTATATATATTACAATCTAAGCTATGTAAAATAAATCTGGAATTATAACTTTACCAAAACATTATCTTTCTGGATCCTACAACTTTATAAACATTTGTGATGGAATTTGCATATACAAAGCTCCAGAAAGCGAACTATGCTTGGTACTGAAATTCAGTACTTAAAAATAAGTCCTAACCTTATATCCAAAATTGAGGGAGATTTAAGATTACAATTCTAGAAGCAGAAGAGCAAATCAAGAATGAAATTACCTGTATATGTTTGGATCCAAAAGCAAGGCAGTATCTTTGGGCAGCTTTGATAAATGGACTACTTTAGTTTTTAACTGATGTCGTTCACTTTCATTCACCCACACGTCAGGCAGACTATGAAGTAAAAACAAGTCATAAATGAAATAACGTTAATCGTAAACGTACTCTTCATATAACCTCACATTACCCAGACTCTTCTGGTAGTGTAACTGAGCCACCTAGGTTAACAAGCTTTTCAGGAGCTAAGGAACATCAATGGGATGCAGAGTCTCAGCTAAAAAATGGCAGGGAAATTTCAGGAATGAATTTGGGAATGAGTTAGGAATTTTTGGTGACAAACCGAATCAAGCTTAGAAACATGCATTATAAAACACTGTCTTTTAATTCACTGAGTAAAATTCATACTTGAGCTTGACTTGATGACAATTTGACAATGAGCTTTTTCTTCTTTTTTTACTGAAGTACAGTTGACTTCCAATACTATGTTAGTTTCAGGTGTACTACATAGTAATTCAACAATTACAGGCATTACTCTGTCACTGTATCACGTTATCATAATACTCACTATATTCTTTATGTTGACACCAAGTTTTTTAATGAAGAAATAAGTAAACACCCCACTAGATTAACCCCATTTAAAAAAAAATGCACATGTGATCAAATCCTGAATGCAGAGAAATTTAATCCTACCAGGAAATTAAAATAAAAGCAATTTGGTATTTGGACTGATCAATTTCCAAAATATTAAGAATACACATATATTTTAATATATCTTAAAGGAACTATGTTTATAACCTTAACATAAAAGAGCTCCTACAAATCAGTATGAAAACAGGTGAATACTTATTGGGGAAAAAGGGACAGGGGAGACAAAGGACACAAACCAACAATTCACCAAAGATTAAAAAGTTTAAAAATTATCTTATTTGTAATCATAGAAATACAAAATGTAAGAGTGATAATAATCAATGTGTTAATAGTAAGCCAGAGAAGTAAGCTCTCTAATGTAGTAGGTCGGATTATAATTGGCACAAACTTTCAGGAAGACAATACAGGACAACACATATCGAAAACCGTAACATTCTGCAGTTTGTGTATTGAATTTAATAGCTCTTAACAGAAAAATGGGTAACTTTAATGTTTCAGAAAAAGGAGCTCATTAAATAAATTTTACAGATTTACACAGCCATTTCAAAATATTTTACAGTAGCATTTCTACAAAACGTGGGGGGGGGAGAAGGGGGAAAGTGGTAGAAAATATGTTCTACTTGTTAATGGCAGTTTGATAGTCACAGGATTAAAAAAAAAAGCTAGATGTCTTTACTAACATGTTAGCGCATGTATTGTAAACTCCCAAATCTATTTAAGAACTCTTAATTCATGGGGCACTGGTGATTCAGTACGTTAAGCATCTGACTCTTGATTTTGGCTCAGATCATGATCTCAGGGTTGTGAGATCAAGCCCCACTTTGGGCTCCACACCTAAGGTGTAGCTTGCTTAAGATTCTCTCTCTCCCTCTGTCCTTCTTCCCAACCCCTCTCTCCCTTAAAAAAAAAAAAGAAAAGAAAAGAAAAGAAAAAAAGAATAAGAGCTCTTAATTCACATCACATTCATTAACATCTCCTTGGAATGAGAAACAATATTATAGAAAAATATTTAATAACAGGGCGCCTGGCTGGCTCAGTCGGTTAAGCATCTGCCTTCAGCTCAAGTCATGATCCCAGGGAGTCTGCTTCCCTCTCTCCCTCTACCCCTTCCTCCCCTGCTCATGCTTTCTCTCTCTCAAATAAATAAATAAAATCTTAAAAAAAAAAAAATTTATAACAAAGACAAATGTTAACCACATACTATTAATTTCTGAAAAACCAAATATACACAATGAGATTCCATCCTATGATACACTTTCATTACCTTTTCTAACAAGAAAAAAAAATTAATGAAAAGATAAAAGGAAAATTAAACACAAAATGTCTAATTAAGGGGCACCTGAGTGGCTCAGCTGATTAACCATCTGCCTTTGGCTCAGGTCATGATCCCAGGACCGTGGGATAGAGCCCCACATCAGGCTCTCGGCTCAGCGGAAAGCCTGCTTCTCCCTCACCTTCTGCCCCTCCCCCAGCTTGAGCTCTCTGTCAAATAAATAAATAAAATCTTTAAAGAAAGAAAGAGAGAGAGAGAGAAAGAGAAGGAAGGAAGGAAGGAAGGAAGGAAGGAAGGAAGGAAGGAAGGAAGGAAGGAAGGAAATGTCTAATTAAGGAGCATGTGGGCCAGAAAAACCTAACTGCTAGAAAACCAGTCACCTGATTTTTCTATAAAATATCAGTGTGTGCTAGAAAGTATTTAGAAATTTTTTAAATAAATGATTCAAACAAAGGCACAACTAAGGCTGCTTGCATACCATCAAAGGGTCACTGAAAAATCCTAAAAGTAATCACATCCTAAAAATGATTAAGAACTGCTGCAACAACTTTTATTAAAAACAGTAAAAAAGCTAGTTTTAAAGCTCATAACGTGACCCAGGTACTATAAGAGCTTTCACAGATTATTTTTTAATCCTGAAAAGTCAAAATGTTTTGCAGTTTAATTTCTGTAATTCTTTTATAATATTCAAACCCAATAACAAGTAATTTTTTAGTATAAAATATTAATAAAAATAAGACAGTCTATTCATAATAGTATTCCAAACACTTACATGTCTTCAGGCATCCAATGAAGCAAAAGTTTTATCTTTCCAGAATCCTCTTTTCTCTTAGCTATTACCTAGTAGTGATACAAAAGAGATCATGAAAATGATTTATAGAACATTATTTTAATATATCAATAAAAAGCACTTTTGATCCTAATCAAGAATTTTTAAGTCTTCATATCCTGGACCACATATTACCACAATATTTTGTTCTGACCTTGGAGAAGCTTCGCCTTTGATAATGTATTTTCACAAAAGACAGAGGAAAAAGGAGTTGAAGAAGTTTTGCACTGACAAATACTAGCACCATATTAATTTTATTAAGGGAATGAAAATTCTATTTATTTTAGTATCTATTAACGTCTGAAAAGTAGCTAGACTGCCAACCAAAAATCTGTATTGGTTGGAATATTTTTAAAGAACAAATAAAAGAGTAAAGAAAAAATAACAGCTGAAATGGGAAAAGTCTTTAATTTATGACTAAGATATTTGTTGTTTTTCTATTTGCTGGTTGGTCTGTGTTATTTTAAATGAAACTTTAGCCAGTCAGTGTTTAGGTTCAGTTATAAGGAATCAAAGTTAAATGGTGGATCAACCTGAATAAAAAGACCTACATAATACAAAATGTAAAAAAGGCAACGTACTTGTCATTCATTACCAGATTCTGAAAATTAAGGAAATGCTTAAATAATTGACCAAAACTGTATTTTATAACTCTTACAACTTCCTTATTAACAAAATTAGCACTTTAGTGTTCTCGTAGTCTAAATTTCCATTATTTTTACCAAGTTTAAGCTGCAAACAGCCACCTCAAAATATACTAGAAGTAAGTAAAAACAGCACTTTATACGAAAATAAAATACCTTCTATTCCCATTTTTTAAAAACCAACAGTTAACTACTCTAATTCTAGATTTGGCAATGAGATTAATTTAAGAGCCCAAAGACGGATCTGAATATGCTGAAATAAAATACCTCTACAAAAAAATAAGACATGAAAACAATGCAAATCAACCAAGCACAGCAAGCCAACTGACTGGTAACTAGGATTCTGCTGACCTCTTCTGGAGAAGGCTCGAAAGAAAATGTTTCAATTAAACAAGTAAGACAAATTAGGCCAACTGCACAGTATGTACCTCATACATACTTTTCTGCAAACTGTTCCATTATCAGTATGGTTGGTTATTTCCTATAATTGCTTATCTGACTTCTAAGAAACTTAAATTTGCAGTTAGTATTGGATAGTCTGCCTACTGAAAGAAGTGATTTTAACACATTCCACCTCCATCAAAACCTTCCTAGTCATGGAACTAGGGAGGTCCACTGAACCCCTTTCTTATCTGTTGAGTCCAGTGAAGTACGTTTTCCTGCACTGATGTCTCTTCCTTCCACTTTCCTCAGGAAAAAGCACTCCTCAGATTATACTCTACCTTGTGGCTCTTCCCCAGTTCAAGGCATTCATGCCTCCTGATGTGACTTGGGGATGCAAATCACTCCTATTTGCTAGTTTCTTATTGTATGGCAAACATAAACCTCTCAGATATTTTCTACAGCGAAAAAACTTATTTTCACGTTCACAATTTTGACGCAGTGAATTTAAAAAAAATTTTTTTCCAGACTCCTAATATCACCACTGTTTTTAGTTCCTTCATTTTTTTGAACATTATCTATTCCTCCCATGGTGAACCTAAGGATTTCATCACAAGAAGCTACCTTAATGAGAAAGCATGTGAACGCTGGTGCTTCATTTTTTAAAACACAACCTTATTCACCATCATCACCATTATTACTTAACATGTCGAGATACTTGCTCATTACTAAACCATTATTTCATCAGATCTATTGCCCTGTAAAGTCAGTGATAAGCCCCAAACCTCACTCCTTACACTTCTTCTCTATTTATACTTGGTTTCTAGGTGACTATCCAGTCTGATTCCTTTAAACACCATTTACATGCTGAAAATGTCCATATTTGTATCTGTAGCCACACCTCTCCTCCAGGCTCAAACTCTTACATCCAACTGGCTAAGTGAAAGAGACAACAGATTCTCTACTGAATGTGTCAAAAATTAAGCTCTTGATATTCTCCTTTCCCCCAATCTGCTCTCCTCAAATCCTCTATTAAATGGCAACTCCATTCTTTTGCCCAGTTGCCCAGGCCAAAAACACCGGAGTCATCTTTTACTTCCACTATCAAACCCGACATATGATCCATCCGTAATTCTGGTCAGTAATACTTTCAAAAGATATCCAGAATCTAACAATTCTTAGCATCTCTACTGTAACCATTCTAGCCTTTCCTCGCCTCAGATACCAGAAAGACTGATCCTCTTTTCCCCATCCTGATCTACATTCTGTTTTCAACACAGAAACCCAAGTGAGCACATTAAAATCCACAGGAGAGGAAAGAGATCAGTGAGTTCTCTAAAGCAGGGGATGGAGAGCAGAGGTAAACTACAAAATTACCTAGAAAACTTTTGAGTGATGGGAATGTTCTATATCTTATCTGTGGCAGCAGTGGTGGTTTCATAGATCAATTGTCAAAACTCATAAAACTGCATACTTTAAAAGGGTGCAGTTTATATTTACTATACCTCAATAAAAATTACGAAAAAAAAATCACATCAGACCATGGCTACTCAAACTTCTTCAACGGCTCCCTATCACACAAAGAATAAAAACCAAACTCTTAGTCCAATAATATTCTCCCCCTATTACTGACTTAACTCCTACTCTCTGCCTTCTCACGTACTTGACATATTTTCAAACATACTTGGCATATTCCTATTTTTCAATTTTATATTTGATTTTCTCTCCAGCTATGATGTCCATCCCCCTAATAACTGAATGGCTCATACCCCCACTTCCTGTAAGTTTTTACAATTTCATTATTTCATCTTGTTTATCATGTCTCTTCTATTAGACATGGTTTATTGTTTTGTTTTAATGGTTTTGTTCACTGTTGTATCATCAGTACACAGTAGGTGCTCAGTATTTAAGTGAATGAACAAATGAGTACTAATGCACACTTTGGGTCTGGTGACCACATCTTACTTACTGACCTTGGAGAAAAAGAACAATTACAGACCTACCAAATCATAAACCTATGTTATCAAACTTCAAAGGAAGATTTCAGAGGTGCCTGGTGCTCAGTCAATTAAGCATCTGCCTTCAGCTCAGGTGATGATCCCAGGGTCCTGGGATCGAGCCCCGTTTTGGGCTCCCTGCTCAGCAGGGAATCTGTTTCTCCCTCTCCTTCTGCCCCTCCACCCACTTATGCTCTCTCTCTCCCGCAAATAAAATAAAATCTTTAAAAACAACAAAGGAGGACTTTAACCATTACTGCTGAACAAGCCCCTGATCTTGCTGAATCCCAACAGAATTCCCAGTACAGCCATCTTAACTTTGTCTTCACAAATTCCAATTTTCCTTTCAACTCTTTCATTCTTATTTAGATAAACTGTATTTCCAATGTTTTTTTTTTAATCCAATGTTCTTTAAAAGAGAATAAATACGGTGCACTTTTCCTCAAACCCAAACTCACATCATGTGCTCCAACCTCAGAAAAGGCTCTCTTGCTTTCTATCTAATCTTTACATTTCTTGCCCTTAATTCTGGCGATCATAATCAAAATTGGGAATTTTTCACTGGAAGTATACATAAAAGAAAAAGTGAAAATGTAATGCAATAGAACCTCAATGTTATAGGAGATGGAAAAAAACAGATATTCAAACCAGAAGAGAAACCGGTACCAGTATTGATTTTTTTAGGCAGCTCTTTCTACCCACGGGTCCTGTCCTCATGCTTTAATAAAACCACCTTTTTGCACCTAATAATAATAATAATAATAATAATAATAATTGATCTTCTGTATTTAATTCTTGTGCATTCTGGTTGATATAAAAAATAAAACCTAAATTCAGTATATTTTATATTTCAACAGTCAAAATTAAACAATCTCTTTCTCCAGGGATTCAAATCACCAAGGTCTGGTCTAAAATTTATCTCTACTAACTTACCTATACCAAAATACACCAATTTAAGGATTACTGGATAATAAAATGGCAAGGGGCATGGGAATAAAGAACAACTCTGTTACCTCCTAGCTAACCAAAAATATTTATTGCTTTTTCAAATTTGACACTTTTCCTATAGTGAACATAGTCAGTTGTTCAATGAATATACAAACTGTCTACTATGTATCAAGACACAATTACAGAAATTTGGGGTATGTCAGTAGAACAAATGAAAGCTCCCTCCTTCACAAATCTTTAATTTAATGGCCATTATCTTATTTCTGTTTAATTCCAACTTCAGATGTGTTTTAGGGGTGAGGGAGGAGCATGTAAGCATTTAGGGCTATGAGTTAAAAAGAATCTAATATTCTAATTTTACAAATGAGGAAACCAGAAAAGACACCTAGTTTAAGGTTACATACAGCCTGACCTTCAAATGCCTACAAGCCCAAATGTCACCCCAATATTCCTAAATATCTCAAATTAAAGGCTAAAATACTCAATTTAATCATCAAAATGTTGAACTGTGGGAAATACAGTTGATTCTTGAACAATGCAGAGGTTAGGGCTGCCAACAACCCACGCTATTGAAAATCCACATAACTTAAAACAGCCCACTGTTTATCAGAAGCCTTCTCGACAACATAAACAGTCGATTAACATATATTTTATACATTATATGTATTATATACCATATTCTTACAATAAAGTAAACTAGAAGAAAATCATAAGGAAGAAAAATACATTTACAGTACTTCACTGTATTTATTGAAAAATCTGTTAAGTGGACCTGTGCAGTTCAAACCCATGCTGCTTAAGAGTTAACTGTATTTGCTTTATAACCAACAATACATGTAATTTTTAAAGATAGAGCAGAACTTTTTGTGATTTTGTTAAAATATATTTTCTTCGATTTTGAGTTTAGAAATATGATTGTGAAAGTCAAAATACATGTTGTTGCAAACCTACATAGATAATTAAAAAAAACAGTAACAAATACTTACAGTACTATGAAAAACAACACTGTGTCCCTTCCCTAAACTTTCTATATGAGCTGAGAGGTTAAAGCATATGGCTCGATGTCTTATCGCATCCAGTGTTTGTGCATCGAAGAAATCATGTGGTCGTGCTAAAAGTCAATACAAAAAGGTAAAGAATATTTAGAAAAATGTAACAACTTGCCAAGCAGCCAAATAGTCCATTTTCCACAAAAATATGTAATAAGTAAGAAGGATTGAAACAATTAACATAAGAATTTTGCTTTCAGAACTTGGGGTCTAGCTGACAAGAAGGATACACAAAAGCGGACTTCCAACTACTGAGTGAATGTGGGTTAACTGTGCCCACTGGTGTACGAGGTTCTAACCTTAGGCCTTACGATTCCACAGTGCAGCTACCATCTTTTCCGTATAATTTCGTATTTTACTTCAATACCTCTCCTGAGCACCAGTCCTGTATTTTCAACAATATGATGAGTATCTCATCTATCACTGAGATCTAATTCATCACAGCCAAACACATAAAATACAGGTCATGAATATTCTATGTTAACATGTAATCAAAAATTTTCCATATTTGGGGTACCTGCCTGGCTCAGCTGGGAGGAGCACAGGACTCTTGACCTCAGGACTGTGAGTTTAAGCCCCATGTTGGGTATAGAGAGTACTTAAATAAATTAAAAAAAAATTTTTCCCCCAAATTTGACAAACCTGTAATATTATTTTAGAGTTTTTGACAAGAATTTTCTTGATTATAAATAACTCTTCTGGGGCGCCTCAGTGGTGCAGATGGTTGAACATCCAACTTGGTTTTGGCTCAGGCCCTGATCTCAGTGTCCTGAGATGGAGCCCCAAGTCTGCTGGGATTCGCTCTCCCTCTCCCTCTGCCCCTCCCATGGTGCTCTCTCTCTCTCTCAGATAAATAAATAAATATTTAAAGGAAAAAAAAAAAACCTCTAACAACAATCTAAGAAAATTATAAATACAGTTTTCAGCATCAATGAGTCTGCCAAAATTCTTTCTAACTCCCAACTCCCCCAGTTATAAGCTGTGTGACTTCACGTAAACTGCCGAATCTACTTAGCCTGCTTCCTTATCTGTGAAATGGAGCTATAGACAATGATTAAGTAAAACAAATGCATATGAAAAATGCCTTAAATCACAAAGCAGTTTATATTAATAAGCTTATACTACTTTTTAAAATAAGCTCACAAACCTGGAGTAAGCAATCTCTTAATAATAACAAAACTATACACTGAAGATTTAATTTGGTAAGAAAATTTTTTAAATTTCTATTTTCATTCCACTAGTATTATTATAATTTTTTTATATCCTATTTTTATTACTAATAAGAATGTTGCTCAAAATAAGGAAAATGAATTTCTAATTTTATAATTGTGGAGCTTACTAATACATGAACATTTTCAAGATCATCTGGAATTAAATTAAATTTTATTGACAATAAATGAAATGGCATGATTTCCTGGTACAGCATATTCTGAATTACGTGTATGCTGATTTACCACACTATTCTGATTTAACTACTATGTGAAGTGGATTTGCCTCTTACTAATCATGGAGTTCTCAGAACATCTCCACAAATCCACCAGAGCTTTTGTGGGAAATGTTTTCACCAGTTGGCACACTCAATAATGTAAGCTAAATAGCTATTTTTTCATTGGACTTTTCTTCAAAAGGAAATAAACAAAGTATCAAGTAATAAACTAGCAGAACCCACAAGACTAGGAATGCAACAGTAAATCAGAAAAAAAAATTTGACGTTTATGGGACAAAAAAAAAAAAATCAAAAGGAAAAATAAATCCCCTTCTTATTAGATTTGTGGCTACTGGAGGGGAAAAAAAAAGTGTACTCTACTCTGTCCATGCTCTCCAAATATGCTTTTTTCTGAGCAGGATAAGCACTGGGAGAAAACAGAGAAACTAGAACAATAGTCTCCAAAGCAGGTCTGTGTCATGATCCATTAGGATAAGGGAAGAAAATACTATCACTACTTTTGTTTTTCATCTTGATGTTTTTCAATATACCCTTCTTGATAAGTGCTTTATAATGTATCAGCAGCATTACCTGTGTGCGCTATATAAGCATACATGTTGGGACTGGGTGCCCAAGAATTTTCTTTTTAACTGATGAGCCATACAATCAAAAACCTTTGGAGACCATAAAAATACAAACTCCACTTTCCTGTGGTTCAAAATTATACATATTACCTGATTTCTTTTTGCCCTTTTGGTACAGTATTATGGGTATCTCCCCAAGAATGGTATTATGGCCATGTAAAAGAATATCTTTATTCTTAGGAGTTGCATTCTTGTATGTTGGAATCAGGACAAAAAATGTATGTATGTAAGGGAGACAAAGCAAATGTGACACATTCTCTAAATGAAAGATATACAAGTATTTACTGTACTATTCTTTCTACTTTACTTCCAAGTATGTCAAAATAGAAAAGCTTTAAAATAAATTTTAAAAATTCTATCAAACAGAAAATGACTTAAGCTACAGTTCTACTATTTGTTAATGTACTTTTCACCTAGTTAAGTGAAAATGACCTCTCTGAATTATATGAGAAAGGTACTAGCAAAGTGATCATTTTAGTACACTGCCCCAGACATGTATATTTTTAAGGAAGGAACAGATTGCAATGGCAGTAGCTCTGCCATTCAAATCACAGCACTTAATAGTGGCTGCTCATAGTGAAAGATCTTGGATCTTTTAAAGTTTATATATTCAGGATTATCCTCATTCTCCCCCATAAACAGGAAACAAAAAGGTTTTTTTCACCCATCACACAACCTCCTTTCCCACCACTCTCCCTACATAGCCCATTTTATTAGTTAATATTGGAAAAAACATTCTCAAAAGAGGCCATAGACTTAAGCAGACACCAGTCCCTCCATTTCTAAGTGAGGACTGGATATTGAACCGAACCGTTCTCTTTAAGAGAACTAGCAAACTGTATAGATATTACCAAGCAAATAATGTGAAAAAGTCATAAGTTTAAATGATTACTATGTATACACTGAGAAGAAAATAATGAGGCTATTAAGTGGAATAGGTGGGAAAGTTATTCTCAGTTTTGAATACCATAATATATATATATTTAGCAATTTTCTGTGTGTGATTACAAGCTACCCAAATCAATACTCAAGTAAAATGAAGAGATGTCATTTGTTTTTATAAATGGAAGGCAAAAGGAAAATGGATCCATAACCTAAATTCAATAGCCAACTTTGGAAAAATACACATTTATTTCAATAAGCAACTTAAGAGTTTAGAAAAGTTTGTCACCTATGATTTGTTCATTTGTCCACTGTAGCTTTGTAGTAACAAAAAAACGTTAACATTTTAGAGACAAACCTTCTCATCTGGATTAGTGTCTGGAATCTCTTCTATACTCTAATCAAATCCCAAGAGAAAGGAGGGTACGGTGCAATCTACTTTTTTCTTTCTAGTTCACCCTTGCAGTGGACTCCCTTTCAATGACAGCTGCAGTCATATTTCTTCATTTAGTACGTATTTAATTAGCCAGCTGACACTAAGAACCAGGGGCAATGCTAGGCTCTGGAGGTTCTAAGTCAAATTCCTGCTCCCCGCATTTATAAGCCTTATCATCTTGTGTTCTATTCTAAATATTAAGGATACATTTCATAATCTGGTAACTAAACACATAACATAGGTGTTAAAATAGACTGAGGTACTGAGACACATGCTGCAAATAGTTTTTGCTATTCACACATACCGCTTTGGAGCAAACTAGTTACTTTTACTTCATTATTACCTTTAACATGTTCAAATTTTCTAAAATACCACACTGCCATATTTTAAATTTTCTTATTTTAAAACAGAATCAAAGGAGCCCTCAAAATTATATACAGATTTTATATTCTAAGGCCGCATATACTTACCCTCCCTTAACTACTAGGATAAAACATACATCACAATGAACTCTCACACTGATACCCAAGGGATCCTATCTGTTTATTACTATTAACAAAAATACACAAGCAGAGTTAAATAACAGTAAAACCCGACTGCATGAATGCCCAAGATATAAACAAAAGCTATCTAATATACATACAGATTTTTAGTGAAACACTTACGTAATGAGCGTCGTCTTTTGTTCTTTAATTTTCTCCTTTTGTTCATCCCAGCTTTAGAAGGAGATTCTTCTTTGGCCTTTGGCTGGCTAGAAACTTTTGAGGAGTTCTGCTGACTGAAGTGTGTGGGTACATGGCGAGCTAGCCCTCCCTGAGAAGCAAAGCTGGCATTGCAGCCACCAACAACACACTAAATAAAAATAAAAAAGGATGTCAGGGATGCCATGTAGGGCACAAGGAAAATATGAATGAGTGAATATTTTGTACTTTTGGAAGTAAATCAGTAACACTATAGAACTATTCCAGATAGGAATTATGAGAGACTACTACATCCTTTCTTTTTATAAGTTGCCCAAAATAATACACAGGAAGCAGTGGCAGAGCTGGAAAAGAAAACTCTATAGTTTCACAACTCTCCAGTTTACTGCTCTTGCGCTATACAGAATACAAAAATAGTGAGATATTCTTCCCAGAAAAATTGGGTTTTCAATTAATCACTCTCCTAAGAGAAACAGTAAGTTGTGTCTTTTTAAGATTTTATGTATCTATCTGTCTGTCTGTCTGTCTGTCTATCTATCTATCTATCTATCTATCTGAGAGCAAGAGAGAGGGAGAAGCAGGCTCCCCGCTGAGCAAGGAGCCGGATGTGGGACTCAATCCCAGGACCCTGGGATCATGACCTGAGCCAAAGACAGACGTTCAACCGACTGAGCCACCCATGTGTCCCAGTAAGTTGTTTTTAAATCAAAGAATTAGATATCCTGGGGTGCCTGGGTGGCTCAGTTGGTAGTGGCTCATGATCTTATGGGTAGTGGGATCAAGATCTATGTCAGCTCCACGCTCAGCGAGGAGTCCGCTTGGGATTCTCTCTCTCGCTCTCCCTCTCCTGCCCCCCCCCCCCGCACGCTCACTCTCTCTAAAATAAATAAATAAAATAAATAAATAAAGCTTAGGGAAAAAAAAAAAGAATTAGATATCCTAACAATTACTTAGGACTCCTAGATTTTTTAAATTATTTTTATCTTAATGATATATACTACTTCAAGACCTTCAGCAGCCTCCCTACTGTTCTACACTGTTATGACAGATATGGAAGATATACAATGATACCGACTTTTAAACTACTAGATCCAGCTGCTCAGAGAAGACTTATGCCCAGGGTTGGTCGTATGCAACTCTCTATAAGTTCCATTAAATACTGCCTCTTCAGCCTTCTACACTTGCCAGATTGAGAAAACAAAAGGTTAACTACCCAAGTCACCTGGCAGAGCTGTTACTCCCATAAAGAATGCAGAATGTTTGAATATCACTAAAATTATAATACACAAATTAACTATAGTACAAGCATGTGACTTCTAACAAATAAATGTTACTAATTAAAACAACACCATTTTCAAAATGATCCCCAAACAGCAAAATCCACGGCTGGATTTCTGGTGGCTTTTCTAGTAGTACCTCATCCAATTTACTTAGTTTCTGACAACCAACCTCCAAGCATGCAAATCTGTCATGTTGAATACCAAATAAATCCATCACATTAGTCCTAGATGCTTCAACTTATATTAGAGTTTATCTAGATAATACCACAAAAACTCTATGTTTCCAGGCTCTTTCTTTCAATGCAGGCACCTTTACCATTTTAAACTTCTAAAAACACAATACAACTCTGTTAGCAGAGATCATACCTTTATTCACAAAGTCCCTCTAAATCTACCCAACTTTAAAAAAGTTCATCTTCCTTTGCGGATATCCTAACACTTTCACTGCTTATCTAGTTACTTATCCAAATTCATCCTTTCTCCATGCACTCAGAAGGCAAGAACATACTTTTATGAATATATACATGTACATATGTACATGTATGTGTGTATACATATCCAGAGGCACCTTATGAATCATAGCTATTTCTAAATAAATCTGAAGAACTAAACTACTTACAGATTCTGATAAAACTGATGCTGGCTGAAACATTTCACAGCAAGCTCCTTATACAGTGCCATTCATAATTAGTCTATTTATTTTGATAGACAAGAGACTTTTTATGGGCTCTAAGGGTACTCAGCATTACTAATAAAAATCTTTGCCCACTCTAAGGTGCACACTAAGAGGCAGAGGAATGAGTCAAGGTTATGATTCAAGGTTTTCAAACATTTATCTATTTTATGTACTATTTAAGATGCTAAGTATAAGGATAAATACTTATACTTAAGTTCCCACCCTTAAAGAACTTACATGTGGTCAGCAGACTTATGAAATGACAACTTCAAGGAACTACATTCAGGGGTAAGGGACAGAAAGGTATCGGAACCCTGAAGAGGAGCAATCAGCCATATCCAGTCCTTTAAAATTAATATTTCATTTAATTCTTACAATGACCCTATCAGTAGTGTGGCCCTCAGAGAGCCTGCATCAAGAATGTTCAACTACAGATTCTGACAATGAGAAGTTTAGAATCTAATGGTTACTGAATTCTCAGAATTTAAAACTTTACTACGTATATTTTGAGTGCCAAGAAAAAACGCTTTAAAAAATTTCCATCTCCTATAGATTACCAACTGAATGACACTGTCCACCACAAAAGCCACTAGCCAAATGTTGCTACTTAACACTTTAAGACTACTGTGACCAAGAAACAAAACATTAATTTTATTTAATTAACTGAGGTGAAATTCATATAACATGCCATTTTAAACTGTACAATTCAGTGGTCTTTAGTGCATTCACAATGTTGTATAACCATCAGCTAGCTAGCTCCACATCCTTGTCAACACTTGTTATTTTCAGTTTATTTTATTAAAATCATCCTAGTTGAGTACGAAGTAATAACTCATTATGGTTTTTATTTGTGCTTCCTTAATAACCGTTTAATTAAAAAAAAAAGTAATGTCTTTTACTATAACAATAAGACCAGCCCCCATTTTAATTTTCAATTGAATACCTGATACTCAATTTCACTATTGAAAAACTTTTAAGTGTATTTGGAAGAGTGTGGTAAGTGAATCTACCTCTCCAACTGCAAATTTTGTGAGATCTAAACAAAGATAAAATGTTTAGCATCTGAATTGAGAATGCTTAAGTAGAATTACCCTAACGGGTTAGTTTCACACTGTCCAATACATTTTAGGCACTGGACACACACAGTTAGTGAACTCTTGAAATGTGGCTATTCTAAACTGAAAAGAATTCTAAGTATAAAATACACACTGGGGGCGCCTGGGTGGCTTGTCGGTTAAGTATTTGCCTTCAGCTCAGGTCAGGATCCCGGGGTCCTGGGATCAACTCCCTGCTCAGCGGGAAGTCTGCTTCTCCCTCTCCCTCTGCCCCTCCCCCTAGCTTGTGCGCACCCGCACTTCTGTGTGCTCTCGCGCTCTCTCTCTCAAATAAATAAAATCTTTTTTAAAAAATAAAATAATAAAATACACAATGAATTTTGAAGATTTGGTACCCAGAAAAGCAAAAAATTTCATTAACTTTGTACACTGCTAACATGTTGAAATAATAATATAATGGATTAGATCAAAGATACTGTTTAAACTCTTTTCATTTCATTTTAATGAAGCACTGAAAAATTTTAAATGATACATTTGCTTCACACATATTTCTATTATACAATACCACCACAGAATAAAGCCATACGGTATTTATTTTTCTCACTTTTCAATTTTAGAAGATATCATCCCTGTATTTCCTAACACCTATTTAAAAACACACATTGTCCTTTGTGGCCCTTGTGTCAGATGATTTAAGGAATACAATAAAATAAGACAATCTTTGCCCTGGAATTCCCAGTTTAATATTAGTTATTCAAACAAATGTGTTGAAAAATTCCGTATTTCAAATTTTAGTATAGCTACCTGACTACAATTAAGGCAGAGATGACAGTTCAGATTCAAGTCCTCAGGTTTAAATTCAGAAGGACTTTGTGATATAACTCCACCCAGGAATACCCTTAATTGTAAGAGTCCCAGTACGCTAGCAGATTCATTTTATCCCAGGATCCTTCAATACTGCAACGAATAGGCCCTGATAGCATCTAGAACTGAATAAATATCACAAGTGTATTTTAATCAGTGATGCTTCAATGTTCTGGAAATTAATAACGAGAATTCTAATACAAAAGTTTTATCTTTGATTTTAATCATTCATCCATCAAGAATCATTAACAAATCTAAAAAAGAAAACACAAAAGTACAATGAGAATTCAGAATGAGAGAGGTACTTAAAAAAAAAAACAAAATTTTTTTTTTAACATTTCACTTAAATACAAATTCTTTTACCCTAGAAAATAATTTTAAGCATCATCTAATGAATATTCCACTCATTAGGTATATATCACAGAGAACAAGGTGAGAGACATTTGAGCTATTGCCTCAAATGGCCTTTCATTTCTCTCAACGTGAACATCTCATGGTGCTAAGTGTGATTTTAATGTTCAAATAGTCATGTCTTCACCAACACATACAATGACCCCTGAATTCAAGCCACCACTTTGTTCTCATTTCAACAATCAGGGAAAAATCTGGTTGCTGGACACCAAATGTTTTAAATGATCTATCTCCCAAATCCACTGAAATACTCTATGTATTGTTGGCTACTGTTGTGGTCAAGTAGCTGTTCTAAAATGTGAAACATGGAATCGCTGGTTTTGTTTTTTTCCCTAATGTGTTTGAATGTAGTAATACTGACACTATCTTTGTTAGTACTAAGACTGTCTTATTCATATATTCCCAGAAGTGCTATGAAAATCTAGAAGGGGCTACTGAAACACAGCAGAAAACATCAGCTTCACAGAAAATATGGTAGTATTTATTAGCACGTGATCTAAAAAAAATAAAAATTCCAGATAGAAATGTTGGTTTCTTAGTTGTGACAAATGTACCACAGTAATATGAGGTAACACCCAGGGAAACAAAGTAGGTGAAGGTATATGGATACCCTCTGTACTATCTTTTCTTTGCAACTTACTTTTCTGTAAATCTAAAATTTTTCCAAAATAAAAAACTTTTAAAAATTCCAAGCAGAGGCACTTGGGTGACTAAGTTGGTTAAGCATCTGACTTCGGCTCAGGTCATGATCCCAGGTTCCTGGCATGGAGCCCTGCATCGGGATTCCTGCTCAGCAGGAAGTCTGCTTGTCCCCCTGGCCCTCACCCCCACTCATGCTCATGCTGTCTCTCAAATAAATAAATAAAATCTTAAAAAAAAAATTCCAGGCAGAAAGCACAGACTGTACAGAACATTACAATAAACGTGATCCATTTGAGAACTACAAGTAGTATATAGTATAGCTAGAACATTATAGTAAGGGAATTAATGAGTAAAGCAGGTAAATACCAGATATGAAGACCCTATTATGCATCATGCTAAGAAACACGGATTTTAATTTGGAGAGAGTGAGGAGTTACCATGTATTTAAAACTGAGTGACTAGGGATTCCTCAGTGGCTCAGTCGGTTAAGCGTCTAGCCTCCGGCTCAAGTCACGATCCTGGGGATCCTGGGATCGAGCCCTACAGCAGGCTCCCTCCTCAGCAGGGAGTCTGCTTGTCCCTCTCCCTTTGTCCCTTCCCCCGCTCATGTGCACTCAGCTCTAATAAATAAATAAAATGTTAAAAAACAAAAACAAAAAAAACCCTGAGGGACTAATAGAACCATAGAAGATAAACTGGTGATAAAAGGGTAGGGAGAGAAGTAGTCATATTCAAAATAAACTAAGGGTCAAACTGACAGGATTTGCTAATGCATTTATGCGAGTACAGGAGAAGTTCTTTAAGAGAGGAATCAAGAATGATGCAGGGCTCTTAAAGCCAGAGCCCTTGATGATCTTACTATTTACTGAGTCTACAGTAGAACCATGTCTGAAATTAAAATCCTCAAGATTTCCTACATGTTGAGTTCAAAATACTCTACTAGACATTCAAGCCAAATATTCCATTCTGGAATCCAAAGGGAATATTGTCAGGGCTAGAGATAAACCTCAGAGAGTAATCAGAATAGAAATAGTATTTAAAACCAAAGGACACCTAGGGTGAGAACTTCAAGAAAAGAGAGCACCCTCCAACATTTAGAAGTCAGGCGGAGCAGAAGCCAGCAAAGGTGACTAGACAGAGCAGCCAATGAGTTTGGAAACAGGGGTGGGAAGGACAAAGAACAGGCAAGTGTGGTATCAAGGAGGCCTAGAAAAGAAAGTTTACGTCAATAAAAACAAGATCCCAAATGCAACAAGCACACAGTACACACAGCATAGCTCTTTTTCCTTCTATTTTTTTTCCCTTGTCGAAGACCATTGAACTGGTAGTCGCATTTACCATAGCAATGCTATTTAGTACAGGGTACCCCACAAGAGAAATACCTTGTAGAACAGTGGTTCTTAAGCCTAGGTGCACATCCAAGTCACCCAATTTTTTTCATTATAGAAAAATGCCTGGGTGCATGACCCAGATTCTAATTTAATTGGTCACAGATGCAACTCAAGCACAGGATTTGGACACCCAGTGGCACAGTTCATATAATAAAGGAAGAACTATTTGATTCTTACCAGCTTTTTAAATAATGAGATCCCAATCATCCCCCAACAGTGACCAATTAGTTTTTCTTTTGGGGGAAGAAAGGGAATCATTTTTTGTCTTCTAGAATCATGATGATCACTGTAGTTATTATCCTTATTTGTAGTCAAATATTACCATGTTTGGTCGGCGGGAGCATCCTGAACCCTGGGTGCCAAGGCTAGGGAACATGAGAGCTTCAAATACACAGACACACAAACATACAAAATGTCAAAGACAAATTAAAGAAAGATTCAAAAGATTGGGGAGGCCTGGGTGGCTCAGTCGGTTAAGCAACCACCTTCGGCTCAGTCATGATCAAGTCCCACATCAGGCTCCTTTGTCCAGCAGGGAGCCAGCTTCTCCCTCTGCCTGCCGCTCCCCCTATTTGTGTGCTCTTGCTCTCTCTGACAAATAAATCTTAAAAAAAAAAAAAAAAAAAAAAAAAAAATCAAAAGGTTCTTAAAAAAAAAAAAGATGTATATATGAGGTGATGGATGTGTTAATTTAGATGGAGAAAATCCTTTCACAACTGTATACATATATCAAATCATCATGATGTATAATTTAAATACCTTACAATTTTGTCAATTATACCACAAAAAGCTGGTGGTGGGGGGGAGGGAAGCAAATGATTTAAAAATTATCAGCATTGGAGCTGGCAGGGTGGGCTAGGGCTCAGGCAGAATGAATGAATGAATGAATGAATGAATGAATGAATGAATGAATGAATGAATAAGATTATCAGCATTAACTGCCACTACAAAACAGGTCATAAAGGAATAAGAGAAGGAAACTATTTCATCACCCATCACAGTGAATGATGCAATAAGAGTATCATTCACTATATAACAAATTACCAGACTTAGCCTGTGTGCACAACCATATGGATATCATAGTTTAAGTCTGGTTTGATAAAATTTCTTTTTTCTTTATCAACAATTTAGGCTAGTGTCTTGACTCCAAAACACCTAAAAAGATAGGCTATTTTATGTACCACCCTTGAAAGAAAGTCTGAGTTTTTCAAGCACTACTCCAACACAATGAGAAGTTATTCAAATATGTCAATACTATGAACGGAATCAACCATGATGAGCTATGGAAGACTAGCTGCTGAGGAAAAGTTATAATAAATAAATTAACCCAAGACAAGTAAATGACTATACTATGTTCAAAGTAAACAGAAATAGTGGAGTAAGGGAGAACTATATGTGCAAAGTGAAAGTACATATTAATAAGATTATCTAATAAAAAGTACAACTATGTAATTTCTAACATATACAAATCTACCAAGATAAACCACTGCCTCATTAGCAATAAAGTAAGGAAATCAAAACAATCACCACACACGTTGTATATAACTACTTTTTCTTTTCTTCGGTTAAGTAATATATGTATTTCTAAGCATGGTAGGGTTAAAGCCGCTTAGCTATTTAGAGCTTAACACCAGATAACTAACAAGAATCAAAATTAAAATTGAAAAGGGAAAAAAAAAAAAAGACCAAGAATAGTTTAAAATAGTCCCATACCCTACTACTGTGAACGCATGTAATTTTTTTTTCTTTTAAAGATTTTAAGTAATCTCTATTCCCAATGTGGAGCTCCAATTTACAACCCCAAGATCAAGAGTCCCACACCCTCTACTGACTGAGCCAGCCAGGCATCCCAAAACATGTAATGTTTTCTAAACCCTTAATAATTAAAATGTTTCACTACATTTAACAAAATGGCAGCAGCAACTCCCCTTCCTACAAACCCTAAACGTATATATAAGACAGAGGTATACATACATGACGAAGTGAAGATAAGGGTGGGGAAATCTTATCTAGGAATAATCTTTGCACTTTAATTATCAAAGATAAATATTATAAAAACCCTTCACAAAGAAGCTGTATTTTTAGGAGTATGCTGATTTTATAAAACCAAAATTTCATAATGAGCTATAACATGATCAGTTATTTTCATATGATACATATGAAAGCAAATTCCACCTTCATCAAGTGATCTAGGTAACATCATCTATGACAGAACAAATTGTCATCAGGTATCCCTTAAAGTCGTAAACTGAGAATTTTGTTCTATTTTCTCCAAAAATGCATAAACCAAATCTGGTCATTACAAAAACACCAAACAAGCACAAAATGGGGAATATACAAAATAAAAGGTTTATACTCTTCAAAACTATCGGTGACATGACAGAAAAAGGCTGTCAATAGCTAATAGCATCGATGTTAAATTTCTGGGTCTTGATAATTATTCTAAGGTTATGTAAATGAATATCTTTTTTCTTAGGAAATGCACACACTGAAGTATTTAGGGATTCTGTTCCTCTCAAATGTTTTCCAAAAAATGTGCCCGCGTGTGCGTGTGCATGTGTGTGTAGGTGGGTAGGAAAGGAGAAAGAGGGAGAGATGGGGGTATGAAGGAAGACAGATGGAGAGACAAATGATGGATGGATAGATGCATATAGAGCAAATGTAGCAAAATGATAGTTGGTGAATCAGGGTTAGGGTATATGGAATTTATACACTCATGTGTGACAGAGAAAATACATGAGATTTTTCCATCTTCTCTGGAAGTTGAAATTATTTCAAAATTAAGTTTAAAAATTCTGCTTTTCAGAAAAAGCACCATAAAAAAGTCAAGAAAAGCAACATCAAAATGGGGAAAAAATTTAACTCCTATCACATCAAGGAAATGATGCTTTTCCCTACTTAATAAAGATTAGTAGGTTAACAAGACTTCCATTCTAAAAATACAAAAATCAGGGTGCCTGAGTGGCTCAGTCGGTTAAGCATCTGACTTGATTTTGGTTCAGGTCATGATCTCTGGGTCATGAGATCACGCCCCGCATCAAACTCCACGCTCAGTATAGGGTCTGCTTGGGATTCTCTCTCTCCCTCTGCCTCTCCCCATGCTCATACCCTCTAAATAAGTAAATAAAATCTTTTAAAAAAGAAATAAAAATACAAAAATAATATATGAAAAAGTAATGCAAATATATAAAAATATATTTACACTGTGTTTACATTGCATATATATGTAGAAATATATGGTAATATCAATACACAGAACTTCTTGATGGCAGAACAAACAAAAGCTTATGAGAAATGACAAGCCAGACAAAATATCTATTACATGCAGGAGATATGTACATTTAATATTAGGGTTTATATAAATCAGGAAGAAAAAACCCAATAGAATAAAGGGCAAAGCAACCAAATAATCAATTTAGAGAAAAAAAATAACAATAGCCAGAACATGTAAAGATATTCAAATCTTGCTAGTAATAAAAAAAAAATGTGCTTGGCAAATTGGCAAAGCTAAAACAATGCCAATTAAGAATGTAAATAATTACTGCCAAGCTTCAGAAGACTGGAGAAATAGCACTGTATTATATACACTGATAGCTGTACTATAAATTGGTATGGTTTTCTGGAGGTGGGTTTTAATAATACCTACCAAAAGCAAGCCTGTACATCTACTCTTTGAACTAGTAAAATAGCTTCTAGGAATTTATATTAGCTCCCAAAAGCAGTTTATAAAAATATATTCATAGATTACATTGTTCTTTATATTGGCGATGAGACCAAAAAAGATCCATCAAGAAAGGACTAATTAGGGACGCCCGGGTGGCTCAGTCAGGTAAACGTCTGCCTTCAGCTCAGATCATGATCCCAGGGTCCTGGGATTGAGTCCCGCATCAGGTTCCCTGCTCATCGGGGAGCAGGCTTCTCCCTCCCCCTCTGCCTGCCACTGCCCCCCCCCCCCCGCTCGTGCTCTTTCTCTGACAAACAAACAAACAAATAAATCTTAAGGGGGGAAAAAAAAGAAAGAAGAAAAGACTAATTAAGGGCACCTGGGTGGCTCAGTAGATTAAACCTCCAACTCTTAATTTCAGCTCAGGTCATGATCTCAGGGTCATAAGATCAAGTACCATGTCAGCACCACGGTCTGTGGGGACTCTGCTGGAAATTCTCTCTCTCCCTCTCCCCCCACCCTCTCTCAAACAAACAAATCTTAAAAAAAAAAAAAAAAAAAAAGAAGGCTGATTTAAATATGCTAAACTATCACATAGGAATAGCATACAACCAGGGTGCCTGGGTGGCTTAGCTGGTTAAGTGTCTGACTTCAGCTCAGATCATGATCCCAGGGTCCTGAGATGGAGCCCCCATCAGGATCCCTGCTCAGCAGGGGGTCTGCTTCTCCATCTGCCCCTCCCCACCACTCATGCTCTCTCTCAAATAAATAAAAATCTTAAAAAAAAAAAATTACAACCATTAAAAAGTAAGGCATTCATTAACGTGAAACATTGCCCAATTCAGAACTGAAGAAGCGAGCTACCTGTAGGTGCAAAATGATTCAATTTATTTATTTCATACATATGTTAAGAAATCCAAAATGTACTAAAGAATAAACAATGGTTTTCTATAGATGTTATAGTACCACTATCTTCTTAAAGGTCATTAGTATCAAATTTTTAAAATAGTAGCAGTTAATACATTTTAACACTATTTCCATGTGACAAAGTGGAAGAAGACCAAGACTTTACTAGGAATTAAAAAACTTTGTTGGCTGTGAAATTTCAAAGTCTGTCATAATCAGGCAACATTAGGTCCTATACTAAGCCCTTCCCTTCCCTAGTCTCCATTCCTTTTCTTTATTCAGGCTTCATCCCAAAGAATTAATAACTTTAAATATTTTCAGTAAAGACAGTGTGCATTTTAAAAATTCATCATCAAGATATTTTATCAATTATCCATACCAAAGCACCAACTACAAAGCAGCCACACTGATACTTTTTTAAGTACCAATACTTTTTTAAGGTACGATAAAACTGAACTCTTTGGTGAATGCCTGAAGCATACTGTAAATATAATGAAAAAGGCCCAAAAATACAATGTAAACTCCATAGGATAATCAAATTCCAGGCTAAGATATAGTAAGAGATAACAACAGTAATCGAAACACAATACACAATACATATATTGCACAGGGGCTGTTCCGTATTATAAATTATTGAGAGGCAGTTACGGACAAAGTCCCTGAATTTATACTGCCTCTGAAATCCTCAATCTACCACTAACTGGCCATGACCTTAGAAAATATTTAATCTCTTCTTACTTCAGTCTCCTCATATCTAAAATGAGAGCAACAGTAATTACTTCAAAGAATATGATAAGAATTAAATTAGTTAAAATAGGTAGTGCAATAAAATATATAGGTAATGTGCAAGGCACAAAACAGCATTATTAAAGCCTTTGCTAATCATGATTTTATCCGACCGCTATGTTCCCTTTATTCATTACACAACAAATACTAGAACAGTCAATACGGAAAACTTTTGAAACCATTGCTTATACATTTAATTTCTACATAGTCCAAGCTCACCAATCTACAGAAATAGTTCTAAAAATATTTCAAATTGCCACAATAAAGTATCACCTACATATATGAAACACACTACTCATGGTGCACCTGGGTAGCTCAGTTGTTTAAGTGTCCAACAATTGACTTTGGTTCTGGTCAAGATCTCAGGATTATGGGATGGAGCCCTGTGGCAGGTTCCACGCTCAGTGGGGAGTCTGCTTGAGATTCTCTCTCCTTCTCCCTCTGCCCCTCCCCCACCATGCTCTTGCACACTCTCTCAAATAAATAAATCTTGAAAGAAGGGAGAAAGAAAGAAAGAAAGAAAGAAAGAAAGAAAGAAAGAGAGAGAGAGAGAGAGAGAGAGAGAGAGAGAAAGAAAGAAAGAAAGAAAGAAAGAAAGAAAGAAAGAAAGAGAAAGAAAGAAAGAAAGAAAGAAAGAAAGAAAGAAAGAAAGAAAGAAAGAAAGAGAAAGGCTACTCCCTAAATAGTCCACTCATTCTTTTATGCTTCCTTTTCTTTCTCTCAAAAGCACTTAATTCTGTAAGTCAAGTGGTGATAGCTGCAGAACACTACGAATACACTAAAATACTACTGAACTGTACATTTGGTAAACCTTACGGTTTGCAAATTATATTTAAATATATGCCCAAAATGACTTCCCTAACTCTTAGCTTTTCTATAAGACCCTTATTCTCTTTTTCTTAAGATGCTTTTATTTATTTGAAAGAGAGAAAAAGAGAGATAGAGAAAGTACAAGCAGGGAGAGGGGCAAAGGGAGAGGGAGAAGCACGCTCCCACTGAGCAGGGAGCCCGATGCGGGGCTCGCTCCCAGGACCATGGGATCATGACCGGAGCCGAAGGCAGGCACTTAACCAACTGAGCCACCCAGGCGCCCCAACCCTCCTCATCTTCATATACTAAGGGTAGGCAAAAATTTCTTAAACACAACACAAAAAGCACTATTTAAAAAAAAAAAAGTTGGTAAATTAGATTTCACTGAAATTGAAAACTATTCTTCAGAAGATCCCATTAGGAAACCAAAGACAGGAGTGCCTGGCTGGCTCAGTTGGTGGAGCATGTGACCCTTGATCTTTGGGTTGCGAGTGTGAGCCCCACATTGGGTGCAGAGATTACTTAAAAAAATAAAAAAAACAAAAAAAGGAAACCAAAGACAGAATGGGAGAATGTATCTGCAATACATATATATGACAAAGAACTTGAATCCAAAATATATTAAAAATATATATAATAAAAGACAAGCCATTTAAAAAAATAACAGGAAAAGGCTTAAATAGGCACTTCCCCAAAACAAGAAATTCAAATAGCCGTAAGCACATGAAAATGTGCTCAACCTCATTTCTCATCAGGGAAGTAAAAATTAAAGCCAAAATGAGATACCACTACAAACCTACCAGAATGGCTAAAATTAAAAGATTGATAATACCAAGATATAGAGCAACTAAAACTCTAAATTCACTGCTGGTGGGAATGTAAAATGATACAACCAATTTGGATAAGAGTTGTAGTTTACAAAGCTAAAAATGCCCTATTCTATGAACCTGGTAATTCCACTCATAGGTAAACAGCCAAGAGAAGTTAAGTTAAATAAAATACTACAGCCAGAACGACTGAAATCATAATACGTGCAGGGGAGAATAGAGGACAGAAAAATAGACTGGGAAGGGAATTATGAAATTCTGTTTTACTGAGAATATTTTTGATCAGGGTGGTGATGATACAGGTGCACACATCACAGGTGCATACACACATATGAAACAATCGTTAAACTGTTCAACACTTAAGTATACTTTAGACACTTTATTGTACAGTAACTAAAAATTTTTTTTCAAAAAAAGAGAATCCCTCAAACATCATCACCTCACAACCTTCTCTCTATAGTTGACTCCAATTTACTTTCTACTACTCCTTCCCAGTCATTATAGTACTTTTAATTGATCCCTAACCCGTTTCCAGAGAACCTTTCATAAGTCACTATTAAATCATTTAAAACATTTCATTATTTATATCTATTTAAATCTGTATACATCTGAAAACATGTTAAGTTCCCTGAGGCCTGGCTTTCTTATTCACCTTGCTTCCAAGGTGCCTAGCACACTGCCATGTACTTGAGATATCAATAAATGTTTTCTGGTTTTAAATGATTCCTATGGGGACGTCTGGGTGGCTCAGCTGGTTAAGCATCTGCCTTCAGCTCAGGTCATGATCCCAGCGTCCTGGGATAGAGTCCCAAATCAGGCTCCTTGCTCAGCAGGGAGCCTGCTTCTCCCTCTACCTGCTGCTCCCCCTGCTTGTACTCTTTCTGTTATATAAATAAATAAAATCTTTTTAAATAAATGATTCCTATGACTTATAGAACAATGTTTCACTAAATCATTCCCCTTAACTTTTGTCTTTTAAAGACAATTTCTTTCCCTCTCTCCAATGGGAATCTTCTAAGTTTCTAAAAAGAGGATTTGGGAGAAAAATGCATCTGACAGGCTTTGAAATGAATCTGCACATCATATCAACTGGCAGCACTGCTGCCCTAAAAAAAAAAAAAAAAGTATGGAAATACACACAATGAGAAAGTAAATGATTCTTCTACTTTAACAATAAGCTCTTAAATTTATTGGCTACACATTGTACAGCTCTGTGAGGTAACTATTCTTACCAACTACATGTTAGATGGGAAGTTTAAAAACTGTTCCAGATCACACACTTCAAGCATCTACCAGGGCCAGAATCTAAGGTATGACCACAGGAAAGACTAGGGTGTTAAAGTTGTATAAGACCCACATGCCAACAGAAAGCTCAATGAAACCATTTAGTTAAAAAAGAATAAAGAAGGGTGCCTAGATGGCTCAGTCAGTAGAGCATGCAAATCTTGATCTCAGTGTCATGAGTTCAAGGCCCACATTGGGCATAGAGCTTGCTTAAAAAATAAAATAAAATTAAGTTTAAAGATTTAAAAATAAATAAATATTAAAAATAAATTTTAAAAGAAACAAAAAGAAACCCAAACAGTTAAACATATGAAAAGATGTCCAAACTTCCTCATAATGAAAGAAAAGCAAATTCAAACTACATTAGGATGCAATTTCTCATCTATCAGATTGGCAAAAATCCACAAGTTTGACAACACCTTCTTAGCAAGGCTACTGAGAAGGCAGATGCTCTAACAATGATGATGAGGACACAACCCCCAGAGAGGACAATTTGGTAACATTTACCAAAATCACCAATACTTATATAGCCATTGACCCACCCTCTCGTATCATTTTTGGGAATTTTTCCTGGATATATAATTATACATGTACAAAATGACATATGGTCAAAGATTTATCACTGCAGCACTATTTTAAAGAGCCAAAGACTAAAAACAACTCAAGTGTCTATACAAGTTTGGTTAAATAAACTGAAAGAACATTCTCTATGAACAAATACAGAAAGATCTCTAGCATAAAGTAAGTTAAAGAAACAAGGTACACATACAAAGATATTAACAGTGGGGGAAATTTGGTATACAGTATAAGGGAACTCTGTAATCTTTGTAATAGTACTATAAATGTATAAATAAAAAGGTCAGGGGTGCCTGGGTGGCTCAGTCAGTTAAGCGTCTGCCTTTGGCTCGGGTCATGATCCTGGGGTCCTGGGATCGAGCCTCATGTCTGGCTCCCTGTTCAGTGGGGAGCCTGCTTCTCCCTCTCCCTCTGCCCCTCCCCGCCAGTCATGCTCTTCTCCCTCTCTCTCAAATAAATAAATAAAATCTTTAAAATGAAATAAAATAAAAAGATCATTTTAAAAAATAAGGTATAGACAGTATATGGTTTACTAGATTATGTGTAAGAAAGGAGAATGAAACTACGTATTTACCTGCTTACACTTTCATAAAGAAATACGAGAAGAATTCACTAGAAATTAATAGTGATATATATTTGATGAAGAAGGAACAAGAAAAGAAAAAAGGGAGCAAAATTTCTCAATGTAAACTATTATTTTAACTTGTTAAAGATTGTCTTTCCAAAAAAAAGCTGAGTAATTTTTAAAAAACAGCTCCACAAGAATTATTTCCTTCTCTAATGAAACCCAAGGGAAGTTTCTGGCACAGTATTTTACATACCAGTAGATTAAGGATTTAACAACTATTAAACTTCTCTGAACACAAACTTTTAACCTCTATGGTATATGTTTTCCATAATTAAAAACCAAAATATTTTAATTTTTAATGAAGATAAATAGAAAAATGGTTTTTATAGACACTTGCTCCTCATACAATTCCTCAGAACACATCTGACAGTAACTTACAACAAAGCTCAGTAATATGACCTCAAAACTGAGTGAAAACAATCAAATCCCTCAATGTTGTACAATTTCACTTTTTTGTATAATAATCAGTTGTTTGCTAATAAAAAGACTGAAACCTATGACAGTGAGAAAACACAGAGCACAAGGTATTAAAAGTCACCAATTTTAAAGACATGCATTCAAATTGGTCTATTCATTAGCTATTTTGAAGACCTTACGCTCAGTTACTTTTTTCTGTTCTCCAAATTTTAAGAATTGGATTAAATTATCTTTATCTCCATCTATTTTTTAAACTCCATGTAACCACAGGGATGTCAAAACAAGTGTTTCTTTTAAACATTTTAAGAAGGGCAAAAGTATGCCCATTAAGAAATACATCAACTAGAAGTTAAAACAACTCACATATGCTTACTTACCTTGAAAGGTTTGTCTCCACTATGTGTCAGCATATGCCTCTGTAACCAACTCTGACTCGTTGACGGAGTGTTATATACTTTACAACCTTTCCATAAGCAAACAAATACCTGTTAAAAGAAGAGCCATAATAATTTTCATCACTTATTTCAACAGTTTTATTCCTCGTAAATTCAAATGAACATGTTGCAAGTCTTTAACTGACAAAAAGAGCCATTAATGTATGAATCAATCAAAATGCTTAAACTTTTTGAATTTCCAGTATGAAAGGCATGGCTTTAACCTTTCCCCTCAAGGCTGCTGTCCAATTCCTTCAATGGGGACTGACAAACCAATCCCAAGGTGTCATTGAGAAGGAAATATATTTCCTAAGGAACCAGGACTACACACCATTATTTTGATATTTACTACATGAGGGAAAAGCATGTATTAATTATAAATATCAGGAAAATATAAAGGTATAAAGAACAATGAAAATAAATCAAAATAATCAAATATTAATTTTTGAAGATGAACTTCAAAAAATAAGCAATTAAATTAGCAAATGAAAAATTTCTGCTCTTGATTCCTTATTCTTACATGCATACTAATTCTTATTTTTACAATGTTCTATTCATTAAAAAATATTTCCAATTATCTTGATTATGAAGCAAAACCTAATACAAAATGTTAAATTAATACTTAAGTTGCAAAAGCAATGGGCATGAACTGCTCTATCATCATTGACAGATCCACATTCTTGGATTCACATAACTGAGTATAACTGGGTTTGAAAAGTATGAATCTAACAACTAACAATCTAATCTTTATCATCTTCCTACTAATGAGGTATCAGTTTTCTAACATTCTATTTCCATCAAACTGAACATTGAAAACTGTCCCCCAACATCAGTGAAAGTATGAATCCACGGTAATCATAACCTTCAAAGAGTCATTTATAGGCTCTGCTCTTTTCTAAGGTAAGAGCAATTATAAATAGAGCAACATTTCGAAGACTTTAATGTACTACATGTAGAACAGAATAAACTTATACACAGAACTGAAGAAACAATCATTCAACAGTTTAAAATAAACTATTTTTTAAAGCCTAGAAAAATCAACAGTCTACAATAAATGAATTTTTACGGAAAACCAAAACCATTTTATATCAGATAGGTCTAACAAGGCAATACTGCTTTTGCTATTTGACACAACTGTTATCACATATCCCGATTCCTGTACAGATTGGCTAATTTCTTTTAGTTAAAGAAATCATAACATTTCCTCCTTCATACTTCAAATCCCTGACCCTAGTGTATGTTTATAAAATGATTCCTGAAGTTCCAAGAATTAAAAGCTACTTTGTAAATGAAAGCAAAAAAAAAAAAAAAAAGTTCTTAAAACTACACATATTATGTTGTGGAAATTAATTTAATAATGTTTAATAATCACATGCAGATGATTAGTGCTATCTATCAATTTCCTGACTCAAGACTACTAGATTCTAAGTCTTAAATATTCAATTTAAGCTATAAACAGGAATCAGAGGTTGGTTTAAAATTCTCTCACAAGCCACACCACATAAAGAAAAATGCCTTAAAGCAAGTAATTGGAAACAAAATTACATCATTTATGTAATAATTTTTATAACAGTGAAGAATTCTGCTGTCTTAGCTCTTAAGTAACCACTGTGCTGAGTTACTCTCAAAGAAACAATTAAGGTAAATACTTAAAAACTGCCCCTACCTAACATTAGCCAACCACTGCATTTGAGAGCAACAGCAATCTCTGATTTCTAATTTTTTCCCCTAGGAAGAAACATGAATATGGAGACAATGGCAGACTGTAATTCCACCAGATAATAGCCTTCACTATGAGTAGGTATGGTCTAGACTCTAAATGGAATAATGTCTAGTAACATTATTAGAGCAACACCTTCAGGTTCAAAGAAAACCATAACCTTCAACATAACAAATTTTATAGGAAATGAAGTAAGTGTAAAGAGACCAAAGCTAACTATGTTTAGCTATAACGGGGTGAAATATTTGGAAAATAATTCCTGGGGGCGGGGGTAGGGGAAGAGGAAACACTAAAGTTGCACAAAGACAAAAGAGGCACCAGAACTCCACACCAAGGATCCATAAAAACCACAAACTATTTAAAAGCTGAATTTCTTTTCCTAATCTATGGTAGGAAGACACTTTGATTTTAAAAAAAAAAAAAGTTCAAAATCTGACAAAAGGGTCTTTCTTCAAACTTGGGAGTTTTTAGATGCACAGTATGTGAAAAATGTTTTCATACCCAATTTTCAGAAACTTTCTCATTGTAAAAATTAACCCTGAAAACCAACCAAACACCACAGGAATCCAATCCAAATGTGAAAGGAATTATTCAAGAATAAAATCTGTCATGGTTCCTCTATAGTATCTTAAAATGAATTAAGATCTAGCTATATTGATTAGAATACTGAGGTACAGAGTTTCGTAGTGTAGTCTCTCATGATAGATTTATATAAGGTTTATTATTACATGTAACAGAAATAGGGGCGCCTGGGTGGCTCAGCTGGTTAAGCATCCGACTCTGATTTTGGCTCAGGTCATGATCTCAGGGTGGTAAGATTGAGCCCTGGGGTCCGGCTCTGCGCTCAGCATGGAGTCTGCTTGAGACATTCTCTCCCCCTTCCCTCTGCCCCTCCCCCTGCTTGTGCTCTTTCTCTCAAATAAATAAAATCTTAAAAAAAAAAAAGTAATAGAAATAGCACAAAAGTAAATGACCTGAATTCTACCCAGTTTTCACACTTTGCAGTGATATGCTGGAAGAATACTTATCTAAACCTCTATTTCCTTTCTCATCAACACTGTGAGCACACATTTGCTAACTCCAAAATACAATGAAAATGCAAGATTATATATTATATATTTTCTCAGAAGGACTATTTAACAGAAAAATTGGGTTTATATTAGACACTGGCGGTCCCTTCTCAAAATAATGGCCACCAAATTTTTTTGCCAGACTGTCTTAAAAAAAAAAACAAAAACCACACAGTTATTAAAAGAATATTTCTGGACTACCAAAGAATCTTCAAATTTATAATGACCTAACCTAAAAGATACAGAGGTCTAAAATTTCAATGTTACAGGGAGGTTTGGGCTTTCTGTCGATAAGTCCTCTGGAAAAACTTCCTCATTACTGTCAGAATAGGTCAATTTTACCTTAGGGGAACTCCTCCAAAATGCCCCAAATGAAAAAGATTGGTACAAACCTGGGAACCAAGGGTAGTGTAACTCTCCTTCACTTTCATCAATTTATTTGACCAAATGGACCAGGGTATTTTTCTGTCTGTATTCCTGGCTTACACCTTTGACAGCTTGTGTGACAGTATAAAGATACATGCACTTAAACCTATCTGGTAACATTTCACACTTGAAAGTGTACAAATGAATCCAACAAAATTTTAAGTAAACTGTAAAATCTACTGCAAAAGAATACAATGCAACATGACAATCTAAGTATGCATAAAGAAAATTCAGTTAGTAAGGTAAATTACAATCAGTCAAGTATATTCTAGGTAGAGCCAGTAGGCAATATAATTTATATGCAGGGATGGGGAAAGGAACTGGTTTACCAAGGAATTAGATTCCTTTTGCAGTAAAATGATACAAAAAGATTATAGATAAAGCAAAAGATACACCATCTAAAGTCAGGAAGGGGTTGGATGATTTCATGGATCCCTTAAGCTTTAATATTTCTTAGAAAAAACCCAGCTCACCCTTTTACAAAATGTGAACAAACAGAAGAGAAACAAAGTACTTTTACCTGTAATTTTGTCTCAAATCAGTTTGCTCTTCCAAGATCTAAAATGACAGCTATAATTTTGTATCCTATTATTTTTAGCCACATTAAATGAACACTTTCAATTTTCTGTTCAAAGATATTTAATAAAACAGAGGGCAAAAATATTTAATAGAATACTCAAATTACAAGAATTAAGTATTTCTCCTTTATTACAAAAGACATGACCAATTTCATGTTGTGTTCAGGAGATACCAGATGGGCAATCAAAACTCAAAGTGACCTCCTAATGATTTCACTTCCTAATAGCATTCCAATTTAACACTGAGTGCCTACAAATGTCATTTTATATAGCATATAAAGGTAACGGACCTCATTCAAGTCTCTGAATATCATCCCTCCCCCCCAAATTTCCCTTGGACCCTCGGCCCTCAAACACCGAAGAACATATACAAAAATGAACTTAATAAAATGACACATGTACAATAGCTCCTGCATCAAGAAACAAACATTTACTTTCAGGCAACTGCTTTTAAAGTGAGAAATAGTTAAAACAGAAAGAAAAGAACACTAATAGATATTACTGAAATCCTACAAGACGAAGTTTCCCACCTACCAAGACTTCAGTGTATATTAATAGGCGCTGGATTTTGAAATTTGATTAGTAAAATAGCTCAGTCTAGTTTTTGAAATCCAGTCATGCATGGAAGTATGGACCCAAGAACACAACTCTACTATGCCTAACAAAAAAAGGTCAACTTTTTTTTTTTTTGGCTTCTTTGTTTTTATATTTTTAAATAGGAGCAAACACTTTCATAAGTAATAAGGTACATTTGGGATGCTGGAGTGGCACGGTTGGTTAAGTGTCTGACTCTTGGTTTTGGCTCAGGTAGTGATCTCAGGGTCGTGAGATCGAGTCCATCAGCAGGCTCTGGGCTCAGCATTTAAATGGTTAGTTTAGCTTTTGAAATAGAAGAATCTACCCACTATGATATATGAAAAGGTCAGGAAAAGCTAAAGTCTACCCAATTTCAGCCTCTATATATAATTACAGTCCATGTGACATGGCAACATAAAAAAGCTTAAAGGGGTGGAAAGAAGTTTCTAAACTGTTACATGATGGTTTTATTTTCCCAGGGTGACAATTAGAACGGGATGAAAAAAAGAACAGGAATTAATATAGTATTTAGACCTTGCTAACTTACTGCTCCAATAAAACTGTCATCTTTTAATAATTAGAAGCATTAAATCCTCTAGAGGTACCAATTTTTTCCTCATTTGTTTCTGTTCCATCAAGACAGTTTAACACGGGGTAGAAAGAAGAGAAAAAAGAAATCTAAAAAAATAAAATTGTCATGAAAATCAGCTGTTTTCCACATACACAAGATATCTAGAACAGTCAAAGTTATGAAGACAGAAAGTAGAATCGTGGTTACTACGTGTTGGGGAAAGGGAGGATTAGGGAGTTATTGTTGAATGGGTACAGATTTCAGTTTTGAGAAACTAAAACAATTCTAGAGATGGATAGTGATGATAGTTGTACAACAATGTGAATGTACTTAATGCCACTGAACTGTATGCTTAAAAACAGTTATAATTATTTTTTAAACGTCCCTTCAAAGAGGCCATTAAAAAAAAAAAAAAGTCCAAACCAACACCCACTCTATTTTAAGTACAAAACCAGATCAAGATTTCCTGTTACATAGTTGTGTATAGTTTTCAAAGTTTCATTCATACTTTCATTCTGAAAGCTTAGTCTATGTACCAATGACTGGTATGTAAAAAATAATTTGTATTTTCTCCTTTCCTCTGATTCTTTAACATTTGTAGTTCAGCAATTAATGTCCTTCAAAGATGAGGCCTCCTTTCTGTGGTCAAAACAGCATTAATCTTAAAATTAGCCAGACAATCTTACAATAAGGTAATTTTATGAATAAGCATCCAATAAATGACATGGGGGCAGGCAAGTTCATTTCAGCAATTTTATACTAACAGAAATATCAAGACTTCATGCCTAGCTCTTTGATATCAATTAAGTAAATATAGCTGCAGTGATTACATGATACATTCAGTCTGCACCTCCATTTTTTCTACAGATCCTTAAAGGGCTAAAAACTCTCATAAGATTGTGTACCAACTCTTCAACATGTAGGATCCAACATTTAGAAATGTGAAATTCTCCCACACCTATTAAGAAGCCCAGTAATCTACATAGTTCATGAGTCTATATGTAATTACTAAGTCGAGTAACTAAAAAAGCATCATCATACCATGGCTCAAAAGGCTACCTTAGTGATATATATCAAGGGACATCAAGCACTGGCTCACAAAAGCCAACTCTGTAATAACTAGGAAACCAACCTGGTTGATAGTTCACACTAAAAATCTGAAATATGTGAGAAGGGAAAAAAGACTATGACAAAAGTAACCTAACCACTGAGCTGGGTTAGAAGGTGAAAATACCATATGATGGGCAAAGTTCATTAATATACCATCTGATGTCAAAATCAAATCTAATAAGACAAATCTTTACTTATCAAATATAAGTAATTAAAAGATTGTTGAGACATTACAACATATTGTGACAATGGCAAAGATTTCTTAAAAGAAATTTCAATGCACAAATACCACCAGTTAAAATGTTAGAGATGCTTATATGGTTGCATGCTTTTTTTGGAAAAAGATGAATAATTCAACCTAAATACCAATGCAACCTTGGAAATAGTTACCCACTCACTTAAACCATAATGATCTTAACCATTTTAATATCAGTATTATCTCAATAGTGGTGGCAGGCTAATAGGAAATTATGTGACCCAAAGATTATCTGTACTTACAATGTGACATTTATTTCTGGAAAATGCACTAAAGTGTGGTAACTATTCAAGACAAACCTGGTAAGGTTGAAAAAAATTATAAGTAACATTATAATACTTTGATCCATTACACTTTGACTCACCTAATTTACTCAGCTTCACCATCCAATAAAAATTATATAAACTGACACAATTAAATGTATTCCTAAAAGGGCATAGGTCAATACTCACTAATCGTAACTTTCTATCTAAGCCAGCTCTGTTAAGATCTGGGAAAAGATGATCAGTTCTCATTCACAAGTAAGAGTGCAAGCTGTCATTTAACAGAACTCTATATATTAATCCTGGTACCAATAGTCTCTCCAGTTAATTTCAGCATCGGGGATAATTTAGGACCATTCTAACAAAAGAAATCCTAGACAGTGCCAACTCCTAAATGTCCTCAACTCAAAACATCAGAAACTTGGAATAGGCTGCATTCATTTATTATATTCCCACTATATTTTAGAAAGTCTAATATTACCACTATATTTTAGAAAATTGAATTTCTTCCTACTGTATTTTAGAAAGTCTAATTTCTTCTAAAGGCAAATTAAAATCCAACACATAATATATTCTCTATTTGATTCCATCAAGTATGTGGGAAATAAACAAAAGAAAAAAATTGTGAAAAAAATAAAGCCTTTGTAAAAACAATCCCAAATTACTTTGAGAAAAAAAGCCTAACTAGCAATTATAAATTAATAAAACTAATGAAAACAGGGAGTGAAAAAAAGAAATGACAAAACCAACCCCTCCTCGCTGACCATCTACATGTATGGAACGGATGTGATCTGCCAGATCTGGACTAGAGTTGAAGCAAGCCTGGCACTGGTCCCAACAACAATTATAGGCAATATTTTTGCTTGAAGAAGTAGTGCTTCCTTGTCCATTCATCATTGCTGGAGTTGAACGCCCACTGGAAATTGTGCTGTCTACATCCATTATAGTACTGCTTATGCTACAAAAGAAGAAAAAAGGCTGTGTTATTCCTAGAAATTCACTAACATGAATATGATCTTATAAATACTTAACTACTACTTGACATTCTGCTCCATACAAAGCATACTAACCATACTTTCTATTAGAAAACAACACTGCTTTGAAATTATTTAGTTGGCAATAAAGTGCAAATCAAGGCAAAAAATGCTAGTACCTCAAAACCAGATACAGGATAATTTAAGCAACTTCTGGCAGACATGAACTCCCCAATACTATAACTTACAGAAAACAAACCAAGCACACGCACACACACACACACACACACACACACACACACACACACACACAGCTCAACACATTTCATCCCTTCCGTAGTTCTAAGAAGCATAATAAAGTGGGGCGCCTGGGTGGCGCAGTCGTTAAGCGTCTGCCTTCAGCTCAGGGCGTGATCCCAGCATTCTGGGATCGAGCCCCACATCAGGCTTCTCTGCTGGGAGTCTGCTTCTTCCTTTCCCACTCCCCCTACTTGTGTTCCCTCTCTCACTGGCTGTCTCTGTCAATTAAATAAAGTCTTTAAAAAAAAAAAAAAAGAAGCATAATAAAGTAACAAGAGTAACAGTTTCCAGCTATAAATTGAGAATCAAGAGTGTCTTTACAGTTCCACAAATCACCTGTTAATCCAAAATCTTTTCCTTTATTCACTAATCTGAGGATACAACTGCTTGACACTGCCTACCTCTCTCCATCTCAAAGAAGTTTGGGAAATTGTGCTGTCCTTTCCCTTCTAAATAAAAAAGCAGGGAGCCCTGGGTAGCTCAGTCGGTTAAGTGTCTGCCTTCCGCTCAGGTCATGATCCCAGAGTCCTGGGATGGGAGTCCCGCATCAGGCTCCTTGCTCAGCAGGGAGCCTGCTTCTCCCTCTGCCTGCCGTTCCCCCTGCCTGTGCTCTGACAAATAAATAAAATCTTTAAAAATAAATAAATAAATAAGAAGAGCAAAAACTGGGTACAATAAAAGTTTCCCTGATTTTACTGAAGTCCAAATAAAATGTCTTTTCCTGTCCCTTAATTTTTTTAAACTAATCTCAATCCACAAAAAAGGACTGAAAAGCCAATCTATCAATTCTTTTTACTTCTTATTTACTAAACAAAATATAACATATTACTAACCCTTTTATTACAAAAATCACATACTAGTAGAAATAAAAGTAATAGAAGTAATTCTGAATGCCCAAAATTTCATATCTTAATAAAACGTAACACACTTTTGCCTTCCTTTTAAAAGCAATCAATTTAGGGGCACCTGGCTGGCTCAGTCAACAGAATATGTGACTCGACCTCAGGGCTGTAGGTTCCAGCCCCACCTTGGGTATAGAGATTAATTAAAAGTAAAAGCTTTAGGAATGCCTGGGTGGCTCAGCTGGTTAAGCATCTGTCTTCGGCTCAGGTCATGATCCCAGAGTCCTGGGATTAAGCCCTGCATTGGGCTCCCTGCCCAGCGGGGAGCCTGCTTCTCCCTCTCCCGCTCCCCCTGCTTGTGCATGTGCATGCTCTGTTAAATAAATAAAATCTTTAAAAAAAAATCTTTAGAGGTGCCTGGGTGGCTCAGTCAGTTAAAATTCAACTTGGCTGAGGTCATGATCTCAGGGCTATGAGATCAAGCACCACAGCAGGCTTCACACTAGGCAGAGCCTGCTTGAGGTTCTCTCCTTCTCTCTCTGCCCCTCCCGTCGTGCTCGCTCTCTTTCTCTCTCTAAAAAAATAAATAAATAGAAATAAAATATTTTTTTTAAGTTAAAAGCAATTCGTTAAAAAAAATTTTTTTTAGTATCTTCCTAATACAGAAACTACAGAGAAGTAGCTTCAACCACAGAGGGGTCAACAGTAAGAACGTCCGCAGGCTAAAATCCATCAAAAGCTATGTATCTGCTTACAATTTAAGTAATAAAAATTATGAAAATTATATTAATGTTTATGGGGTATGCTTTCCTACTCCCAAGTCTTTATTACAGAAAATTTCAAAGACACAGAAAAATGTATATAAATCTGAACTTCACAATTTACACTTTGTCCTATCTGCTGTATGTAATCTGTTTTTCTCAATCATCTGCAAGTTGCAAACACGATACTTCAACCATAATTATTTCAGCACATACCTTCTAAAAATAAGAACATTCACCCATAACTACCACCTTATTTGCTCATATGTAAAAGTCAAAATAAATTTAAACTTATTAAGTAAGCTTTTTGTTTTGTTTTGTTTTTCCCTCCCCCCCTTATTAAGCAAGCTTAACAATGATTTGTGTCTAACATCCTATGTACCCATTTAAAAAAACTAGCAAAAATGTTTTTGTAGGATGCTTCAGACATGAAAAATGTCTCAGATTTCCCTTTAAAGAATATTCATGTAAGTTCATCTGGCTATCTACCAATCAATATATATGTTCTAAATTTAAACTCTAAAACTTCATTCTAAAACTTTGTAATCTTGGGGCACCTGGCTGGCTCAATCAGTAGAGCATGTAACTCTTAATCTCAGGGTTTTAAATTCCAGCCCCACACTGGGTGTAGAGATTAGTTTTTGTCTCCTTTGTAATCTCTATTATACTCTCAAATGCAAATCAGCTCTTGAATACCTGAACATTTATTCCCCTTTTTTCTTTTTTGCAGGAATAAATTGTGAGTATGGCAGTTTTTCTATACTGAAATGCATATTTTAATTTGAGCCTCAGAAATTTCAGGTTTCATGAGGCCTTTAACCCTGAAATGGTTGGTTACCTATTTTCCTTATTGCTTGTTTCATATATTTTAAAACATTTTAACTATAAAACTCATACTTTTGTAAACCATACTAATTAACTCCAAAGGCAAATAAAATATTAGTAGTTTTAAGTGAACAGCCAACCACACTCAAATTATAAACAATCTTAGGGAAAGAGATAAATCTCAATGACCTATTGTGATACAATCTCTAAGGTACAGCAAAATGCAAACACACACACACACAGAGGCACGCAGGGTAGTAATGCTCTAATTTCCATACCTAGGTCGGGGAGGGAGATAGATATAGACACAGCTATATTCTAAATGCAAAACTTATTTTGAAGGATGCACAAAACACTGTCCATGTTTTTTTGGAGGGAGGAAAAGAGGGTCAGTAGGAGAGAAATTTTCACTATATATACCTTTGTATAATTTTTAATCGCATACCTGTACTGCTTTTATGTAAAAGTCCAAAATTAGTTGAAAATGAAACCAATTTTCTCCTTAAATTGGACAAAGTAAAGGTCAAGAGACTCCTACTTATAATAAATCCAACTGGCAATATACATGCTTAATGTACTTTTCCTTATCAATTTTAACATAGAAGGGGAACCTTGTAAGTCCAAATAGCCATACACACTAAACACTGGGCAATCAGTCAATGTGCAATAGCATTCACTTGAAACACAGTACCTCACGTGGCTACAGATCCTCATAAAAAGATGGCATAATGCTGATGTTAAGAGCATGAACTGTGTCTATCATGGGCAACTAAGCTGCAAATGCAGTGGCAAAGGAGGTAAGAGACAGGTCCCAGACCCTAGAAGACTCAAGAGACCTTCATATATGTGCGGCACACCCACAGAGTCTTCCATTCCCTAGCAGGGCCAACTCCTAGGTTCCTCCAACGTCTAGGAAGTGCCCAAATCCTAAGCCTCCAGGCTCCCTTTTGGCCACAAACCCATGCTGGAATCAGTGGTTCTCACCATTCCTAAGACTGATAAAGGCAACGGTCCTGATGCAGGAGAGCACAGGAGACAAGTTATAGTTAATTTTTATCTTGACAGGATACTGAGCTAGATATAGATGTCATAGAAAAGACTGTCCTCCTCCTTCCTTTAACAGTAAGATATCAAGATGATCTGAACTAGAAGGGGACATTCCTTCCACTTGATCCTGTAATATTCCTAGGATCATACACACACTAAAATTTTTCACTCAGTTCTCCTTCCTAATGAACACCTAAAGATTCTGTAAAATGTGAACAAAAGCAGCCTAGTATTTGGACGAAAACCGAAGCCAGAAAAAGCACTCTTACTATTCAGATAATTACAATAATCTAAAGCAGTGCTTCTCGATATTATATGGATTACCTGGAATCTTATTAAATGCAGATACTCTTTTGGTAGATTTGGGGCAGGACCTGAGATATTATATTTTTAGTAAGCATCTACTTGATACTACTGCTACAACAGTGTAAGTAGCAAGACTCCAAAAGAGCTTTTACCATTATTACCCAAGGAATACTGATCAGACTATGTAAGGAAGTGTCTCTCATTGCAAAATGATAAACTAAAGCATACACAAAAACACACTCCCATACGCACACCCTTTGACAACAGACAATCCCTAAGTTTCAAAAAAAAAAACACACGCTGTTAGAAATTCAAATGCAGTATTTAGGGAAGGACATGAGACATTTTCAACATAACATTCCCTTTTTCAAACCTCTTTTCCATGGGCCCTTTTCCTGTTGTTAAGAAACTACCTGGCACGGCAGACTTTTCTACCCCAACATCTAAAGTACGTAGATTTTATGAAAATTATTTCCTCTGAGAATTCAAGGGCCAACTCACTCATACATGTAAGAACAGACCCTTCTTTGAGAACTCAAATTACTGTCAAGCAAAACATCTGTGTGGTGGATTATGACCACAGGTGACAGGGTTGCCAACACTGAAAAGTGAAGAGCAGCTTGCTAGATGACAAGATACAGGAAAAGAGGAAGCAATACATGGATGCTACATTATGATTGCGGACAAGACCACAGTCTTCATGTAACAGAATAAAAAAAGTTCACTGACATGGTTTCAGATTCCACATAGCAAACACTGCAAAAAAAAAAAAAAAAAATCCCTTGTATCAAACAGCCATACAATTAACTAAAAAGGCTATTAAAATATCCTTCCCTTTCCAACTAAATATCTGTATAAGGCCAGACAGTCTTCACATAGTTCAACCAAACAATTCATTGCAACAGACTGAATGGAGAAGTAGATAGGAAAAACTATTTGTTAAGCTAGATATTAAAGACATTAAATCTAAAACAACATCACTCTTTAATTTTTTTTTAACTGGAAAAGTTATTCCACATTAAGAAAATATTGTTTAGGGGTGCCTGGCTGGCTCAGGCAGTACAGCATGCGACTCTCGATCTCAGGATCCTGAGTTCAAGCCCCACATTGGGCAGGGACCCTACTTAAAAAAAGAAAGAAAATACTGTTTGTTACATAAAATTGGTTTATTTTTAAATTAATGTTTCTAAAGTTCTGGTCTTAATTTCTGCTCCTGTAATAATAGTGATAAATATAGGGGCGCCTGGGTGGCGCAGTCGTTAAGCGTCTGCCTTTGGCTCAGGGCGTGATCTCGGCGCTCTGGAATCGAGCCCCACATCAGGCTCCTCTGCTGGAAGCCTGCTTCTCCCTCTCCCACTCCCCCTGCTTGTGTTCCCTCTCTCGCTGGCTGTCTCTGTCAAATAAATAAATAAAATCTTAAAAAAAAATAGTGATAAATACAACCCACACAAAAACTCTTTAATTTTTTCAATAACTTTTTTAATAGCTTCACTGAGATCTAAGTTATATTCCTCAATATTTAAGAAAGCAAAAGGGTTTTTAAAAGCAAAATGTTTGAGAACCACTGTTCTGAAGCAAAGCTTAAATGACTCTCTAAAACAGATTGGAAAGAGTATGTTTCTGAGCTGGAATATTTTTATTTTATTCTGAGTGTAATAGCTCAATTTGAAATTGAAGCCGAGGTCCAATGAGTAGAAGCCTTATCGGGAGTCTTCTTTTCAGTTACCTATGAGGAAATTCATTTGTATTGTGGATTTTCCTTGGTATTTTTGGGTCCTTTTCTTCTCCCTGCTCTTAATTTCTAGGTTACTGAAATGTGTAACTTTATTTTTTTTTAAGATTTTATTTATTTGACAGAGAGCACGAGCATGAGCAGGGGGAACAGCAGGCAGAGGGAGAGGGAGAAACAGGCTCCCTGCTGAGCAGGGAGCCAATGCAAGGCTCCATCCGAGACCCTGGGATCATGACCTGAGCTGAAGGCAGACGCTTAACCAAATGAGCCACCCAGGCGTCCCTGAAATGTCTAAATTTAAAGGAGGGTTGAGAACAGGGGCCTGAAGGTATATGGGTGTATAATCTGAATTCAAGTATAATTTACTCTTGTCACTCAAAACATTTTGAATATCAGAATTTCCTATAAACATGTCATTGATTAGCAAAGTTGCAGATCTGTACTGCAGATCTAATTTAGGCCTCCACATGTCCATTTACATAAAATTAGATCTGCAAATCACACCCTTATGCCTTACCCAATTAAACACCTTCCAAGAAGACTCACAGTTACTTGTTACATGCTCTCCTCTCCTAGGGAGCTGATAACAAATTAAAGGGCTGACATGAAACAATACTAAGAGTTTTACTGCTTAAGTTTGAGGTTCTAGTCACTTTTGCATTTGTGATATAAAGACAATTAAGATCATTAAGTAATGGTATTTTTCAAACAAAATTTCCCTACTATTAATCCCCTTTCATAGCTCTTGATCAGTAGAACTAAGTGTAGTATATGGAGACCGAAAGACAAACTGCCCGTATCTGCAAGTCAAATTTTCAAGACTAAGCAGCCAAAATAGAACACGGAGGGGCACGTGGGTGGCTCAGTTGGTTAAGCATCTGCCTGAGGCTCAGGTCTTGGGATCCAGCCCTGCCGCTGGGCTCCCTGCTCAGCAGGGAGCCTGCTTTTCCCTCTGCCTGCTCCTCCCCCTACTTGTACGCAGGCTCTAACAAATAAACAAACAAAATCTTAAAAAAAAAAAAAAAAAAAAAGAGGCTGAAAACCTCTGGTGAGACTGACAAAAAAAAAAGAATTAAAAAAACCCTACTTCGAATTTAAATTCACTTAAGTTCTACTGTTCTGATTGTATAAATTAATGTAAAATTTTTGAACTTATAAAAAATAAATACTAATAAAATACTATTTTAATATGTCTTAGGCACTGGAGTTCCACACAAAAATTCATTTGGGGAAAAAAATTTCATCCACAACTCAGTCTGTAAATTGTTTTTAGACTGTTTATTTTCTCAACAATAGTCCTCAAAATTGTCAAATTACAAGCTATGAAATGGATAGTACTTTTACATTAAAAGGTTCAAAACAACAAAAACAAAAAACCAGTTAGAAAACATGGAGCTGTATTATATACAAAGTGACAGAGAGGATAAAAAAGTGCCATAAACTTAAAGAATGTAGTAGGAAGGGGCACCTGGCTGGCTCAGTCAGTGGACCATACAACTCTTGATCTGGGGATTATGAATTCAAGCTCCACATTGGGTGCAGAGATTACTTAAAAATAAAATCTTAAAAAAAAAAAAAAACTACCCACTTCTTTCAGGATCTGGAAGTTACTGATTGAGGTTCCACAAAAGGACCTCCCTAATCTCTAAAGAATCAAGGCTACTTTATTTTTGTTCTTCAATGAAAACCATATAATCTTTAGAAAGTCTTAGGTTCATAAGCTTCTATCTGACTACTATAAAACAAATATTCTATAATTCTTACTTTAAAAGAATGGAACACATGGGGCGCCTGGGTGGCACAGCGGTTAAGCGTCTGCCTTCGGCTCAGGGCGTGATCCCGGCGTTATGGGATCGAGCCCCACATCAGGCTCCTCCGCTATGAGCCTGCTTCTTCCTCTCCCACTCCCCCTGCTGTGTTCCCTCTCTCGCTGGCTGTCTCTATCTCTGTCAAATAAATAAATAAAATCTTTTCAAATAAATAAATAAATAAATAAATAAAAGAATGGAACACGGTCCTCCATATGGACTGAAGAAAGTGGCATGAGATAAAGGGAACAAAAATTCTACTGATTTATAAGTTACATTTAACAGGGTCAGAGCAAGCATTATAAATTTACCTTAATTCTAACTGGTAATAGCTTTATATGGAAATAATGTATACTATGCAAAGGTTTCAAGGTATTTATCAAATTGTAGGTAAACAGCATTATATCCACACATCAGGGATTTCTAATCTAATCACAGAACTAGGTAAATTGTTATCTGGCTAACAGGTGATGTTCCTGTTCCTGTGATCTAAGAAATTGTTACTCACTACTAGAATGATTATGTCTCTCCCATGCTTATAATCAAAATTATTAAAGGCTGAAATTCAAAAGAGTGCCAAGCATTTAAGACAAGCCTGTATTCTTGAAAAGTGTGAAGTTGTATACCTGATATTATATGGATAATATGCAACTTTAAGAGTGAAATTCTCCTATTCCTCACCTCCATTTGTTGGAATGGACTATAATTTTGCGCCCTGCTCCTTATTCCAGGCATTGACAATGGGATTGAAAGCCAAAACTAAACCAGTTAAAAGAAACAGGCACTTCAAGAAAATGATGAACTGCCTGCCTGTTAAATTTTATGACTTTCTCTTAAGGAAAAAAAAAAGATCGTATAGCTTACTGAATCAAAATTTGCATCACAAAAGGTACTCTATTTAAATCTGAGCTCCTATTCTTTATCACAACAGTTAACACTTACTGAGTTTATTTCCCAAAGATGGCCACACCATATACACTTTCCCACATCCTTTTCTTACGATGCTGGAGGGTCATTATTACCTCCCCCTGAATGTGAACAAATCTGAGACTACTGCAAAAGTGATACTGCAAGACTTACAAGGTGAGGTCATAAAACCCAATACTATAGCTTCAGCCTGACTCACTCTTGGGACACACAACTTGGGAAACCAGAACTACCACGTAAAGAAATCTGGCTCCCCTGAAGCCACCATGCTCAAGAGATCTCATGAAAAAACTACACAGAGCTAGAGAGAGATGCCAGGAAGTCTCAGCTGTTTCAGTCTTCTCAGCCCAGACACCACACATATGACAGATAGGTAAGTGGGTAAGTGAGTTTTCTGGTGATTACAGTTCCCCAGCCTTTATACTGTTCTAAACCGACACCAAGTAGAGCAGGAATGATCTAACCCTACCCAGCCCAGCTCAGCTCTTAGATTTGTAAGCAAAATAATTGTTTTAAATCATTAAATGTTGGAGTTGGTTGTCATGTAGCCATAGAAACTGGAAGAATGCTTGACATGTATTAACCCATTTAATGTTTACATCAACCACATAAGATAGGTATAATAATTAGTATCCTCATCTTAACAAAGGAGACTGAGACACAGATATTATGTGATTGCCCAAAGTCACACAAATACAAAACACTAACGCCAAACAACTCAGTTGCCACATTTATACAAAGGAAAAATGTGAGCAAACCACAGATTTGAGAAATACTGAAATGCAGCCCATATGTCAAAATAACAGTTTCAATTGGTGCGCACATACAAAAAGTTATTTGCTTTTGTACATCCATTAACACACACAACACAAAAAATATTTAATATTTACATATAATTTGATTCTTTGAGGCAGATAGTTTTGGTAACAAGATAAACTATTAAATTTGATTTCTGGGGCACCTAGGTGGCTCAGTTGGTTAAATGCCCCACTCTTGATTTTGGCTCAAGTCATGATCTCAGGGTTGTGAGATCGAGCCCCGAATCTGGCTCTGAGCTGGGCACAGAGCCTGCTTAAGATTCTCTCCCTCTCCCTCTGCCCCTCCTCTCTCTCTCAACCCCCCCCCCAATCCTACAAGTCAATTAGCTTCATAAAAAAATTAATTCAAGGTCATAGAAAGCAACACTATCCTCAGGTAGAACTTATCCCAAATTTAGAACTTAAGCCACTAGAACAGATAGGAGCCTAACAGCATCAACATAAATTTCAACTTCAAATATTCATTTGTCTGGGGACAAAGGGGCAGTCACTTTGGTTTTTCTCTATCAAGAACAAATTGTAAATTATGGAATTGGGTTTTAAATGGGATTAAGGAATTTGGATCACATCAGATTTCTGTAAGGCCACCTGGTTTTGCCTTCCAAACTGCTATGGTGCTGTATGCTTTTAGATCTTTAAACTCAGAAGCAATCAGAAAAAATAAGTAAAGGGATGTGTGGGTGGCTCAGTCAGTTAAGTGTCTGCCTTCAGCTCAGGTCATGCTTCCAGGGTCCTGGGATCAAGTCCCACATAGGGCTCCTTGCTCAGCAGGGAGTCTGCTTCTCCCTCTGCCAGCCGCTCCCCCTGCTTCAGCTCATAAATAAATAAATAAATAAATAAATAAATAAATAAATAAATAAATAAATAAAATATAGGTAAAAAAGAAAAAAGTAAAGACAAGTGCTTGTTTTATTACATGCATTATATATGCTCAAGTCAATTTCCCTAAGGCCCTCCCTACTCATCTAAGATGGAAAGAATTCTGCTTCCTTCTAATCTGCTCGATTTGTACTGTGAATCACCTGAAAGACTCATTCAGAGTAAATTCCTAAGCCCAGGTAGTATAGTGCCTTGCACACAGTAAATGCTCACATACTTATAGGGACAAATTTAAGTAGGACTTTTAAGGCAAGTAAAATATATGGCTTTGTCATACTGAGATAATCATAAAAATTAATTGGAGGCACACTAAAAATCATTAGCCAAAACCAAGATATTATTATTACTATTGTTACTGTAATTACAAGCTATTATCACTGTAATTTAAAAAGCTAAAATGGGTTTTTCTAATCAAGAAAAAGACTACTCTCCATCCCTACAATTATTTCTCTGAATAAAAACAAAAGATTTTTTCCCCAAGACCCAGCAGCATTCACTAAATTGGTCAAAAGGGACTTTATGCAAGAATGATGAAATATAGCCTATGGAAAACAAGTAGGCTGCATTCTTACATTACCACTGTGAACATCATTTTAAATTTGCTTCTCATTTCTAGTCTATTGCTCTTTAAGATTACTCCACCCACATTTTTCACGCCGTTTAAGACCAGATCAGCAAGCAATTACCTTCAAAAAGACTGTAATACTAGAAACATTCTATTTCAGTGTAATTACATTATAAGGAGTTACCTTTCCCTTCTTTTTTTTAATCTTTTACCTTCAAAAAGATTTCCAGGAAAATGCTTATATGCAAAGACAGTATGTAAAAAATCTGTTATGAAGACTAACACCCATTTTATAAGAAGCAATCACATTTACTTGATTTTTTTTAGTGTTAAATCATAAAAATGATTTTATCAAATGATTTCAGTACACATATTTCTGGCAAAAAAGCCTACAGGAGTCCTCAACACCTCAACAGACATGTTGAAATGACTGCCAACACGAACGTAAAGCACTAAAAAATCTACTGCTGATTCATCCACTCTTGGTACTTTAACAAATATTTATAAAAAGCAATGACAAAAATTTTATAATTTAGCAATGATATAGTAAATATATTTACTGAGAAATACAAACACCCTTCTAACGTCTCCGTATTTTCTCTAATTAGTAACACTTCACCTTTCTAGAAATTTGAAACATAAATGAAAACCAGAAAGCAAGACAGGGACTTCGAAAAGCATTAAACTTAAAATGCCAATAAAGACTCTCTATTCCCCTGAAGACTGAATAACTACAAACTCAGAAATCAATTTTTATACTTCATAGTCTTAAAAAGGGATCTAGGCTATGTATATTATAATTACCAATGAAAATGAGGCCCAGAAATGTAAATGAATTCAAGCTCCTAAGTTATTCTTTGCAAAAGAGTTGAAATTTAAACTAGCCACTGACTTAATACTATTTTAATTAAACTTCCTCAGTCAAGTTTGGTTACAAGAGTCATATGGGCAGTATAGTAACCAGGAGCACTTCCTCGCCTCATTAGTTGTTTGTGAGGATGCAATGAACTGAATTTCATAAAATCCTTCCAATAAGCTCAATAGTCTCACATTCATAAGCAAAGTACAGAATAGTAGTTTTCTTCTAAAATAGTATCTAAATTTATTTTTTGTTGGGAAACAAAATATTAGTTGGGGAAGTCTGCTTTTTAAATTTTTCAAAAATCACGACTTTTTTCAAATACTGTTTCTACGTATGCTGTTGAACTGGGAGAGAGGGTACCTGGTGCCTCAGTCATAAAAGCATGAGACTCTTGATCTTGGGGTTGTGAGTCTGAGCACCACGATGGGTGTAGAGATTACTTAAAATAAGTAAACCAACTTAAAGAATTGGGGAAGATATAAGGCACAGAATGGTTCTCCTTCCTGTTTCATACAGTCATGATAGTGAAAAAGAAGAAACATGTATCAGGTACATCCACATTCAGTTGAATTCAACCAATTACTGAGTTCTGAATATAAGCAGTACAATAGGTGAGTACAACTGGTAAGTAATGGAAGTATAAAAATAAGTAGAACCAGATTTTAATTCTTAAAAATGTTATAGCCTAGAAAAGACAAACAAATGGATATTTCAATACAACACCATAAATTATGGTGATTCTTGAACCCAGAAGAACCAATGTAAAGTATCTCTGAGATCCTGGATATAGCAAAGCCATGCTTGCAATATTCTGGGTTATCGAAAGGATAAAACAGAGCATTTGCCAAGTCCACATCAGAATCATCACATTTGAGCTTCAAATTATTTTATATTGTTTAAAACCTCACTTTTAAGAAAAAGAATCAATCTGAAGTTCAGAGAAATGAAATGATTTGCAAGCAGTCTCTAGTAAAGCTGATACTATAATATCAATTACTTATTCTCACCGAAGTTTTCTTTCCACATCTATGTGCATAATAAGTGGAAGCATAAATGACTCTATGAATTAAATACAGCCCTAGGCCCTTTACATACTCCATCTCATTTAATCACAACACTAAGATATTCTATTTTACAGGTAGGGAAACAACATCTGAGAAGTTAAATTATAATTCCTTCTAAGTTAAGGTTCATGCTCCTTCACTACCCAACTTTTCCTTGAATTATTTTAGTGATGGATGTGTCTGGAAAAATAAGCAAGCTATTGTTCCAATGAAATCCTCAAGAAAAAAAAATTTTACTCAGAAATAATAACATAATATTTTTCTTATAAGCCACTCAGGAAATTAGTTTTTCTTTCCTTTGATTTAATTTCCCAAGCATGACTTTTTCCCCAACTTGTACCCTAGTTCAAGTCTCTTCATTTCACATCTGTACTATTCCTATCACTTCCTAATTGGTCTCCCAGCTCCCAAAATTAACTCTCTACCTTTGCCACGTTTTTCTGTAACACAGGAGTTTCATCATTCATCCAAAACGCACTGAAGAATACCTAAGAGTGCCTGGCTGGCTCAGTCGGTAGAGCATGCAACTCTTGATCTTGGGATTGTAAATTTGAGCCCCACATTGGGTAGAGAGATCACTTAAAAATAAAATCACTGAGCCTGGGTGGCTCAGTTGTTAAGCATCTGTCTTCGGTTCAGGTCATGATCCCAGTGTCCTGGGATCGAGCCCCGCATCAGGCTCCCTACTCGGTGAGCCTGCTTTTCCCTTTCCCTCTGCATGCTCCCCCTGCTTGTGCCCTCTCTCTTTCAAATAAATAAATAAAACAGAATAAAATCTTTAAAAAAAAAACACAAAAGAACACCTAAAATAAGCATCAGGCACTGTGCCAGATGCTGTGAATAGAACAATGATCAAAAGAGACATGATTCCTATTCTCAAGAAGCATAAACTCTAGCAGGAGAGATAAACAGTAAATGACTCAAATTGTAACAAGGGCAATGAAGAACTTGGGAGTGCTAGCATTGTGCCTAACAAATCAGGGATAGTCTGCCTATGAAAATGTTTGAGGTAAAACCTGAATGTGATTAGGAGTTACAAAGAGAAGTTGGGGAGAGGCAAAAGAAACTGATTCACAAACCTACACTGACAAAATGCCCACATCTGTTATTGGCATGAAAAATCCCACTTTAGCTATTCTTATTTCCCAGTTCCAATGTGGATCCTCTGACCTAGGCAGGAAGTCTCCTGTATATGGTAGGCTCTTTTCTTCCTATATTTCATTTAGGCTTTCTAAAAATTTCTCCTCCAGTCACCTGGATGGCTCAGTAGGTTAATAAGCCTCTGCCATCAGCTCAGGTCATGATCCCACGGTCCCACTCTCTGCTCACAGCAGGGGGGTCTGCTTCTCCCTTTTCCTCTGCCCCTCCTCCCTGCTTGTGTTCTCTCTCTCTCTCAAATAAATAAATCTTTAAAAAAAAAAAATCTCATCACTCATCTAACCCTTAACTCCAACCCCCTCCCCACAAAAACTTTAACCACTGACTACAATACTTCCCAGTGTTTATTTTAATGTACTGTGCACAAACACTTAACAGAAAAACTAAAAAACAATGGAATCATCTTTTTAGTCTTCTCATTATAAACTAAGTATCTGGGGGCGCCTGGCTGGCTCAGTCTGTAGAGCACTTAACCTCAGGGTAGTGAGCTCAAGCCCCACACTGGGCATGCAGCCTACTTTAAAAAATAAACACTGGGGAGGCACCACCGTATTTCTTTCTTATCACTAGATAGAGCACCATGCTAGCCAACAAAGTAAATGTGCAAAATATGATTTTTTTTAAACATCGATACATCCCTCTGACCTTCTCTGATGCCCAAAATTGTCTATTTAGTTACAAGGCCAATATATCCATGATTTTCACAAATGCAAACTATCAGTCATAAAAATGAACTCAGTATGTTATTAGATCACTGTAAATCCATTACCATTACTAGAAAATATACTCCAAAGATTTTTACTAATAGGTCAGTAGCTTTACTTACATATTAAAAACTATTAAATGGCCTTTTAGGTCAACCACTGAAAATACATATGTGTGTGTGTGTGTGTTAAAGCTGATTAAAACGTAAATTTTGCAATGGAATATTTGGCCTGGCATATCCTTTTGCAAGTTTCTGCAGCACTCATTTACAGATACTTGCCACACACAAATTTAACAGTTGGTCTAATACTTTCTGGCATTCAGAGCTGATATGGCTTCATAACAACGAGATCATTACTAGCTATTTCTAGTTCATTTGTGCAGTTTGCCCACTCGTGAAGTCAGGGGTTTTGTTTTACTCATTGCTCTGTACCCTGCACCTGGAATACTACCCGGCCACAAAAGGAAGGGGTTCTATGTATGCCATAAACATTTAAAATAATCTGTGTGCTGGGACACCGGGGTGGCTCAGTCGGTTAAGCTTCTGTCTTTGGCTCAGGTCATGACCCCAGGATCTTGGGATCGAGTCCTACATCGGGCTCCTTGCTTGGCGGGGAGCCTGCTTTTCCCTCTGCCTGCTGCTCCCCCTGCTTGTGTACACCTCCCCAGCAAATAAATAGATAAAATCTTTAATAAAATAGATTATGTGCCAAATACTCTTCATGTAATCCCCATAACAATCTTACAGGATAGTTAACTATTACTGGCCCCCTTTTGCAGATGAGAAACCTGAATAGTAAAATGGTAAATAACTTAAATAACTGTCCCATAGTCACCCAGTTTAAGTGAGAGCCAGAATTCAAACCACACATTCCGACTCAAATCACAGTCTTAAACCACCGCTCTCCCTACACCTTCTCCCTCTTTAACTTCAAAATTTCCACTTTGATAAAATGTTATGCATTTTTATACAGTAAATGCACTCACGCATTTAATCATTTAGGAGGGGCACCTGCGTGGCTCAGTCCGTTAAGTGTCTGCCTTTTGCCTTTAGCTCAAGTTTATGATCCCAGGTGGGATTGAGCCCAGCATTGGGCTCCCTGCTCTGTGGGGAGCCTGCTTCTCCCTCTCCCCGCTGCTCCCCTCCTGTGCTTTCTCTCACTCTCTCACCCGCTGTCAAATAAATAAATATCTTTTAAAAAACAAACAATGATTTAGGAAAAAAACCCTGTGGTGACTATCCATTTCAGATTTTCCACACTCGAACTCATTTATAAAAATATGTTTACAGAAATTCCCAATTTCAGAACTGTCCCAACATTTTTTTTGATAGAATTGTCCACAACCACTTAATAAACATTTATTATGCACCTCTGGATCTCCTCTAAGTTAGCAGATTGTTTTTGTTTTAAGATTTTATTTATTTATTTGGGGGGGGGCACGTGCACGTGAGCAGGGAGAGGGACAGAGGGAAGAGAGAGAAAATCTCAAGCAGACTCCATGCTCAGTGCAGAGCCCCACATAGGGCTGAATCCCACAACCCTGAGATCATGACCTGGGCAGACACCAGGAGTCAAGAGTCGGATGCTTAACCGACTGAGCCACCCAGACGCCCCTTGTATTTTTTTTTTAATGTAAACTCTACTCCCAACATGGGGCTTGAACTCATGAGCCTGAGATCGAGTCATAAGCTCTACCAACTGAGCCAGCCAGGCGCCCCTAAAATTGGTAGTTCTTAACTTAGACCAAACTCTTTTGAAAATCTTATAGCTGCTGATATCCTCTCAGAAAAATCACATAAATTTTGCATAGGATCTCATGGGCTTTATTGGAGTACACTGACCCAGTAACTTTAAACTTACCAATACCAAATACAATGATCCAACCAAAGGCACTAATTCCCGGCCCTCAGTTTATAGTCTCCTTTATATAAATTCAACTGTGGCTATTTCAATTTAATTGTAATAATTAGTTAAGTACTCACCATATCCCAAGGTACTGTGTTTAGATCTAAATGAGCTAAACTGCGCCCGTTCTCAAAAATACCACTGTACAACAAAAAGGATGAAGCATTCAAATAACATAGATTCTTCAGAAAAGCTCATAGGACTCTTAATAGAAATTCGTTTGGTCTTTAGAATACCTTTATGGTAAAACCTAACCCTTTTTCGTAGTTAAGGAACTGAGGCTCCAAGATTTAACTTAAAGTCATAATACAGACAGCAATACAAAGATCTGAATTCAGACTAACTCAGATTACATGCTCTATATACAGCTGCAGAGATATTCTATATCCCACCACCTACAGAATAGAACCATAAGCAGGGAGGGGAAAAAATAAAAAATACGTCTATGGGAATTAAAAGGAAAAAGAAATTAAAGCCAGGACTTACTGTGGCATTTTGACAGGTTTTGAAAGGTGGCCTTAGTGAACAAAATCTGAAGGAATTATTGTGTGACAGGGAATGAATGAAAAGAAAAATAGGAAAAACTCATCTGCTAAAGGAAAACATAGGACGAATTAAAAAGTAAGTATTTTAGGTCATAAAAAGACTTCGTGGCTTCTTCCTTGCTCTTTCAGATCACTTGCTCTGAGGGGAAATAGCTGCTATGTTATGAGGACACACAGATATTGACTTGGTGAGTAAATGAAGCATCATGCCAAGAGCTACAGTAAGTGAGCCATCCTGGAAACACATTTCTAGCCCCAGTCAAATCTTCAGATGACTGCAGTGCTGGCCAACCTTTTCACTGCAACCTCATAAAACCCTGGGCCAGAACCACCCAGCTAAGCCTCTCCACTCCTGACTCTCAGAAACCTCAACCAATAACAAATGTCTGTTTCTTTAAGTTGCTAAATTTGAAAGAAATGTATTACATAACAATAAACAGCTAATACAATTGGCAAGGCGTGAAATTTGACTTTGTTTACATTTAGAGTCAATGCAGTTTTGTGCTAGGAACTAGGGCAAAACCTACACCTTGGAATTAAAAGTCTCACAGCAATATGCAATAGCCCATCTTCCACAATACTCAGTAAAAGTCCAGCACACAGTAAATTCCTGTTTGGTTAGCAAATCAACTTACACACAGGATTCTCTAGCTGACTCAACACAGTAGTCCTAATTTTTCTTCAAAGTAAAATGACCCCCTAGAATCTCTCAATAAATTCAATCCTTAAGTCTGTAGTTTTTTCATGATTTTGTTTTGGGCACAGAGCCATGCCTTCCTTTACTGGGAGTTACAGGTCATCAATGAAAACTGAGACCTACTAAAAGCTTTTTTCCCTAAATTTAATCAAAATAAAAAGGTAGCTAAAAGAATGATTTTAAGAGACTAGGGACAGTTGCTTAAGAGTTGAAGAGGTAACTACATCATCGTGAAGTATGAGCAAAAATTACTTTACATAAAAGTATTGTATTGCCTCAACCATACAGATCCTTAACAAATCTTGATGATAACTTCAGCAAGTAGCCTTCTGGCATTAATACGATTTAGAAATTTAGCCTCCATATTAGATCTTCCCAATCATACTACTAAGAAATTGGGCAATATTAGCCTGTTTTCCCAGCATCAGAGCAATGTCAGTTACACCTCAGTTTGCAACTGCTAAGACTGGGATTCCAAATTTTGATCCACAAAATGGTAAAGGCCTGTGGCCTTTCTTGATCATTAAGTTTCACACCATATGCCTTTCCCTATCACCACATCCTTACACACGCACTTTTGACATCTGAATTTACCCAGAAAGGCTGATAAAAGTGGCTGAAAGTGGTCTTGGCTTTTCAAAATAAGTCTTGGCTTCTGTTCTAGTTGGGGGGCATGAGGGAGAATATATATATATATGTATATGTGTGTATATATATATATATATGTGTGTGTATGACAACCACAAAAGTAGTTCTTATCAATTCACTTATACAGAAAAGGTAAGAATCTTTCAATGTATAATCTGATTCAATAGCTAGAACTAATTTGAAAACTAAAAAAATTTCAGAAATATTTTAAATTCTAAAATTCTATTTAAAAATTAATTAGTCTCTGAATAAAAAGGTGGTAATTATTTTTTAAAAGGCGGTAATTTTTTAAAAAGCAGTTAACCTTAGATTCGAAGTAGAAGAAAAGCTACTTTATAGTGGTCTCAAACAGCTAAATATTCCCCTAAAGAAAATAAATTACGTATCAACATAAAGGTTTTCTAACTTTACCAAAATAAACATACTAATACCCTTACTCTGGTTTTGAATAACTTTCTCATGGAGAAAATAATCAATGTTTTTGTACCAAGGGTCATTTATTCATTTTATAAATTAGTCACTTTTCACCACACAACACTTCCAATACATATGTCTATAAACTGACACCTTGGATCATGAGCTTTAATATCTAAGTCTTTTATATTTAAATGTTTCTTAAAAAGAAGCTCTTACAGTTAAAATAATTAAGACATTTAAATTCTAAAGTATGTTAACTCAAAAGTATGATCTAATTTCAAAGTAAAAAAAAAAAAAACTGAATAGGCATTCTAAAAGAAACAGTAAATTCTAATAAAATCATTTTGATAGGAATGCCCCAAGTTTTTTAAAAGCACTTTAAAACCACGACATCCTTCCATCAGTCACAAAAATAAAAGCCTCCTACCATGAAATCAATTTATAAAATCCACATAGATTAGTGTAATCTCAGGACAGTTCATAAGAACTATGAATCCTTTCCAAATTTAAAAGGACTCTTAAAAAAAAATTAAAGGCAACAAGGGGGCATTTAAGAATGACGATTAATATCACCACATCCAGTTTCACTAGCAAAGCTTTTTCGTACAAGTTAAATCTATTACCCTGAAACAGTAAAATGATTACAATATTTTGTAGTCTCTAATGTTTAAGCGTTAAGAAAAGCAAGTATGTTTGATTATCAAATTTTAACTTTATTTGGACTTGTGGCACTAATATCTTACTCTGAAATATGATGTAGAAATTAGATATTCCAGTGAATATCTTATAAATATGAAATGAAGCCAAAACTCCACTTCCTGAAATATTACTTGACCAACAGTTCATCATCTCCTAAAGGGATGTAGCAGATAGAAATTAACTCAAAAAAAAAAAAAAATTCTGACACACACAGCTTGTTGTTTAAGGTGAAGTATTCTAACTCTGGTGAAGTGAAAATAACAGGGGGCTTGAGAACCTTTGTTCGGATCCAGCTCTACCACTACTTCCATTCTAGGCTTACTGTTTTGAGTAAGACACTCAACTTGGTTCTTCATCTGTTAAATGGAAGTCAAAATCATTCCTATCTTGCACCAGAGTTGTGAGAATGGGCTAGACATTTAAATTGTGCAGTGCTAAGCGTGTATGTGTGTACCCACACGCGCTAGATAAATGGAAGAACTGTAGTAGATGCTAACTGTATAAACTGATGTCAACTTTCAAATATCTACTGGTACCAATGAAGGAGGATATAATAAAATGATAAATAACATATGCTTCATTGTGTGGTTCACATCAATTTTTAATTGTCTCGCAGATTCTCCTTCCTGATGTGCCTATCTAGTTCAGCACAATTTCTCTAGGGTTTGTACAGTCTATTTTATTAAAAAAGTACATTAAAAACCAATTAATTAAAATACGAAGTTTTCCAAAGTGATCAGAAGTAATGATAATAACAAATGAAACATACTAATGCAATAAATTTTAAAGTCTTGGAAAAAGTTAAGCGCTTTTTTGTCAGTATCCACGTTATTTCTAAGAAGCTTTAGAAAAAAAGCTACTAATTTCTTCAGAGATCTTTCCATACATGACTTTAAATACTATCCTCTAAAATCATGACATTCATGCTAAAGCCTTATTATATAAAGATTATAAACCACATGCTATCATGATGTACCTTCCAGACTGTATTTTATTACGATTCCAATTCTTTGATTCCGTAAAATTATTTCAGAGAACATCAATTCATTCTTTTCTACAATAATTTATACGTGTTTTAAACTTTCTCCCAGATTTAATCACACACAAAAGAAGTTATTAAAATCACTTTGAGACTATATTAATGACTACACATGCGGAATTTTAGGAGCACTGATTAAATATAAAAGACCAGTCTTTCCCTTAAGTAGTGAAAAGTGATAGCTGGGGGTCTCTTCCCTGAACAAGGAAGTTCTGTTAAATCCAGGCAAGACCAGCCATGTTGGAAAACACTTGTCAATTATAGTTCTGACAAGTGTTCGCGAACACGGTTGGATGAAGCTAACCTTGTGTACCGAAGTGTGTACATCAAGGCCCTCTTAAGCTCCGCAAGAGGATTTGGGCCTACTTTGAGGGCTGTTTCTGAGTTAGAGCTGTCCGTAGGTCCGTAAAGAGTGCAGAGTCGAGGGGAAAGAGGGCGGGGAAAGGAGAGTTGGGGGGGAATTGGTTTGAGAGTTGGAAGCGGCTATCCGCAACGAGAGGGGCGCGGCGACCAGGAGAGATTTCCGAGTTGAGAGCCTGGGGGAGGGGCCGAAGATTCGGGGAGCCGGGGGATCTCAGCAAAAAGTCCCTTTGGCCCCTCTGAGGGGCACGCGAGTGTAAAAGGTAGAAGGGAAGGGAAAACGCTTCAGTGCACTGACCTGTCCTCCGAGTCCATGCGGCTCAGGGGTTCCCCATCCGACGACATCTCCAAGCTGCCTCGCCGGCCCCCGGAGGTCGCGCTGCTTCCGCCTCCCCCGGTCCCGTAGCCCTCGTCGCCGCCACTAGAGACGACGCTGCTGCTACTGCTGCCGCCCCCGCCGCCGCCCTGGCTGCCCCGCGGTCCCTTGGGCTCCTCCAGGCCCTCCTTGCCGTCCCCATCCCCGCTGCTGCTGCTGGCGGCGCCGGGGCTCAGCGAGCGCGTCTCGTCGCTGCTGCTCCCGCCGCTGCTGCCCACCAGGCTCTCGGCGCTACTCTCCTCCTCGCCCCCGCCGCTGCTGCTGCTCTCGTCCTCCTCCTCCTCGTCCTCTTCTTCGTCCTCGTCCTCCCCGGCCTGGCTGGCGCTCTCGGGGCTCGGCTCCGACATCGTCTCCGCCTCGCCGCCCCCCACTCCGCCGCCGCCGCCGCCGCCCCCACCGCCGCCGCCGTTCAGCAGCAGTGCTGCCACCGCCTCGGCCTCGGCCTCCTCTTCTTCCTCCTCCTCTTCCTCCTCCTCCTCGGGGGGCTCAGCCCGGCCCCTCGCCGCCGGGCCAGGGCTGCCGGGGGGCAGAGGGCTCAGGCGAGAGAGCTCCTCCAGGTCGGCCATGTCGGTGATAGCGGCGGCCATGGCGGCGCCTGCTCCTCCTCCTCCCCGCCGCCGCCTCCCTCTCCTGACTCTAGCTCCCTCGCCCCCTCCCAAACGCCCAAAACTCCGCCGACGCCGCTGCAAAGCAGGAGGAGGGCCCGCGAGCTGCGTCAGCCTGCACACGCGCTACGGAGCCCGCGCGGGGACAGGCGCGCGACTGCGCGCACTCACGCGGAGACGGTTGCGCGCCTGCGCGGCGGCACGAGGTAGCGCCTCCCCCGGGCCGCGGATTCCGCGCCCGCGCCCCCACCCGTGTCCCCGCCCGGCCCCCCGCCCTGACCGGCCGAGTGCTCAGAGTTTCCTTGGGGCCTTCCCACGCCTTCCCCGCCTCGCAGCCGGCGGGACACGCAGAACGAAAGCTTGAGTGCTAGCCGGGGATTTTAACAGCCCTCCGAGTTCTCACGATAAAGTCATTCATTCTGGGGATATTTGGGGAGTGTCCCCTGTGTACCGGCAATGAGCCAGGAACCGAACAAGTCCCTGGTCTTCTGAGAGCTTGCAATCTAGGAGGGCAGACGATTAAAATGAAGAAAAATAAATAATAGAATGCAAGGTACTAAATCCATACACGCAGCATAGAGCCACAGGTTTCAGTCCAACCTTCGTTTGAATATCCCAAGAAATGGTTAAGTCAGGCACAGAGCAAACGTGTTTTATGTTCAAGATCTTCAAACTTTTTAGCTCATGAGTCCTCTAAATAACTGTACACCCTTGTGCAGTTTAAAAAGACAGCTACATTTCTTCCAGCTTGTTACCAATGTTTTATAATTGTCACACGTTTAAATACAGCCAATGAACTAAATACCGCAGGGATTTAATACCCACCAATATCCACTTATAAAATACAATTTTTCTTTACACTTGGGCAATTTCCATCCTTCTTTATCTTCTGGAACTCATATTTACATTCCATATCCCTCCAGAATTTTATCCTAATGATAGATTTTATATTTGAACTGTTTTATTGATCATCTTATATCTCCTTGTAATAAAATGAAATAAATTGAAATTTAAGGGTCGTTTTTGAATTTCCTGTGATCATAAAACTCAAAGTCTTTTTTTTTTTTTTAAAGATTTTATTTATTTATACGACAGAGATAGAGACAGCCAGCGAGGAGGGAACACAAGCAGGGGGAGTGGGAGAGGAAGAAGCAGGCTCATAGCAGAGGAGCCTGATGTGGGGCTCGATCCCATAACGCCGGGATCACGCCCTGAGCAGAAGGCAGACGCTTAACCGCTGTGCCACCCAGGCGCCCCATAAAACTCAAAGTCTTACTATTTCAATTGATCAAAACACTTATTTTAAATACTTATATAAGTGGGGCATGTGGGTGGCTCTGTCAGTTAAGCCTCTGACTCTTATTTTCTGCTTAGGTCATGATCCCAGGGTCCTCAGATTGAGCCTCAGGTGGGGCTGTGCGCTCAGCAGGGAGTCTGCTTCAGATTCTTTCTCCCTCTTCCTCTGCACCCCTGTCCCCCCCCACGTTCACACTCTCCCTCTCTCTGTCTCTCTCTAAAATAACAAATCTTTAAATACTTAAGTATTACACACAAAAGTAAAATTTTGTTGGAAATGCATCTTACCAGATGGAACTGCTAGTTCAACCAGTTTTTTGTTTGTTTTTCAAGTAGGCTCCACACTCAGCATGGAGCCTAAGTCAGCCTTGAACTCACCACCCTGAGATCAAGCCCTGAGCTAAAATCAAGTTGGACCTTTAACCAACTGAGCCACCCAGGCACCCCCAGCTAGTTTATTTTACTGGTAGATGAGTATTACTAGAATGAGAACAAGTTCAGCATCAATTCTATTCCAAGTTTTCAATTCCATGGATGTACGCAATGAGGAAACTTGTTCACATAAATAAGTAGATGAAAATGAATGGAGTTTTTAGTAATGCCAATTGATTCTTTGAACTCTTTCCAAATTATATGCCCCCAAAAATCACAGAAAGATCTAACAAAAAAATACTTTTAATGATCTATCAGCTGACAACTCTGATTAGGTTTTCTTTCAACTTTGCGGAAAGCAAGTAACAGAAAACCACCTGACTTCTAAAGGATGTGTTACCTATTCTCATTCACCAGTCAATCGTTCCTTTTTTTGCATCCTGGAGGTCTTTTTTTTTTTTTTTTTTAAGATTTTATTTATTTATTTATTTATTTATTTATTTATTTATTTATTTATTTATTTATCAGAGACAGAGAGAGTACAGGCAGGGGGAGCATCAGGCAGAGGGAGAAGCAGGATCCCCACTGAGCAAGGAGCCCTACACAGGACTTGATCCCAGGACCCTGGGATCATGACCCGAGCCAAAGGCAGACGCTTTAACTGAATGAGCCACGCAGGCATCCCCATCTTAGAGATTTTTGCTTCCCCCCACACCCACCCCTAAGATTTGGGATGGGGAAGAATTATGCTTTTGTTTTGTAAAGTAGGGGAAGGGCAACTGGGATCAGAAAGGCTGGAAAGAACTTTACACTCTTACCCCAGAGGCAGATCTTTGGGCAGATCACTTTTAGGGACAGCCACCTAAGGGAAGTGAGAATCTGAGAACTTCTTGCATTAAAACAGTCTCCTGCTCATCCACATCTTGGAAAGTCTTCATAGACCATGAGGATCCAAGTATTATATCCACTGCCTTAGGCCTTTGGACAGCTGTTATATGTTCCATGTGTTGCCTCAAGGGAAAGCAAAAATTGAAAAAATAATAGTATGAGGCATTATGGTTTACAGATACCTTCCCACACATATACCATGCAAATTACTAACCCCAAACATTTCAACCTCAAAGCCACTTTTTGAGATAGACCAGGAATGTATTATCCTGTGTTATAAAGTAAGTACTATCAGAGAGTTTAACTAAAAAGTATATATTAAGTTCATGTGCCAAGCACAGTATTAAACCCTGGAAATTAGGGTTAACATTTAGCTGAGCTAATCAAGGAAAACATGAAGAATGTAGGATTTGAACAAATTCGTATAATAAGATAAAACTACATTTAAGTTTAATTAATTTGAGCTAAATCTTGAAGAGTGAGTAGAATAGAATTCTGTGTGAGAGGGAATTCTAGGACTGAGAAGTAATAATATGGAAAAGGCATAAAAATTTATTCATGACAGTGTTAATCAACCATGAGAAAGCTAATCTAGAAAACTAAAAAAAGGCTTAAAGATAGATGGCATAAAATCTTGAATAAAAAATTTGGGCTTTGAAAGACAACTGAGATATAAACTAAGATATTTTTTTAAAAGGTGTGATGATGTGATTTAAGTTATTTTTAAGGGTATCTAATGTATAGGAGATAGGAAGAAAAGAGTGAAGAGAGTGAAAGTGAATGGGGACTAAACACGTGGAAGTGGCAGGTATCAAAGCCAGAAGTTCTCTCTCTCCCCCTCTCCTCTGACCCCCACCTCTCCCCCCTCTCCCTTTCTCTCTCTCTCAGCCTGTGTTCAGTTGCAGAGGTCATGACTCTCTGTGTATCTCCTAAGAACAAGGCCACTCTCCTCCATAACCACAATGGATAATGACACACTGAAGTGTGTGGCTAGAGGACCGACTTGTGGATGATGGAGTTTTTTCAGGTGGCATCAGGTGAGAGGTGGGATGAAAACATGAGCCCGCAAGAAGCAGGGTCTACCAACCAGTGCACATCCATAAACATCTCCATAAACTGTGACCAATCTGTAGCTAGACAAGTACTGAAATGAGCTTCTGGAAACTTTTATAACACCTTGACAGCGTAATTTTATGCCTCCTGAATCTAATAATAAACAGTTAGGGCTTATATTTTTGATGTCATCAGTTTATTCTAGTATTCTGGTAATTCACCTTTCCAGTATTTTGCAAAAGTGCACTGGAAATTTAAAAAAAAAAACAAAACTGGTCCTTTACAGATCGAAAATCACTGTTGTAGAGTTCCCTCCTTCCCACTAGGAGAGTGTGTGATTCTATGCATAATTAGAAGTTACCTAAGGGGCGCCTGGGTGGCTCAGTTGGTTAAGCGTCTGCCTTCGGCTCAGGGCGTGATCCCAGAGTCCTGGGATCGAGCCCCACATCAGGCTCCTCCGCTGGGAGCCTGCTTCTTCCTCTCCCACTCCCCCTGCCTGTTTTTCCTCTCTTGCTGGCTATCTCTCTCTCTGTCAAATAAATAAATAGAATCTTAAAAAATAATAATAATAAAGTTACCTAATAACACATCACTGCGTAAGAACTATTTGGGAACAGTACTCAAACTCATCGACCACAGTACTAATGGGGGCAGATTAGCAATAATAACTTAAATTTCCCTGGGAGCCTCTGGGGTGGGAGGTCTCTCGTACACTCACACACCCTCCCAGTGCCCCCCTCCCCTGCCTTGCTCTCTTCTAGGCGCTGTAGGCTCCTTACCAGGATCTGTGATACAAGGCAAACAGCCAAAGCCATGGTGTGGCCTGTAGAAATGGAGATCATTATGTGATCTCTTTTAGGGGAACCCCGAAGCAGACTGCTTGTGCCCAATATCTTAGAAGGTTTTCAGTGAAACAGCTCTTTATGTTTTACTCAGAGCTCTGTTTCTCTTAAGAACCCAGACATGCTTTCACGGGCCTAGATTGGCGACAGATTTGAGTAACAGCTACCCCAAGCTGTATTTATTACTCCCCGTCCGATGACTAAGTCTTTCTTATAGAGCTTCTCTGTCTAATTCTCTTCCACTAAAATGAGTTCTGTTCCAGGAAGCAGTCTCAGCCCCCATGTCAGCAGGTTTCTTTCAGGCCTGCCTCACCAGTTTGCCAGACATGCCCAAACATGCTTGAATCCAGCAACAGACCCAGCTGAGATTCAAGCTCAGATTCCTGCTCCAACACACGCGACAGTCTTCCGGAAACAACGTCTCTAAGACATGTAGCTATGGCACACTTTCCACCTTTATTTCAGGTTCCTCATTCCGCGTGTTGAGACAGCCGTAATGAGCAAGATCCGTAGCAGCATGATGACGTCATCCTCTGATAGACTGGGAGTCTAGAGAAAGTATGCATGAAAAGATAGAACATCTTACAGTATAAAGGAATGATATGATCCTAAAGGTGGAAGGAACTAGAAATCTGACGAAAGCGTCCCCAACCCGTGGATTGTCATCCAACCAAAACACAACCAAATAATGACTAAAGTTTTGCATATAGTTTTATGGTGATATGTATGCATACAGATTATAGTTACAATTTGCCAGTGTATCCATTTTGAGACATTACTGCTTTTGGCTGGCAGCTTCCCACAATAAGGAGATCATATACTTGTCTGGTATTTCAGATAGTTCCTCCTTTCGAATATAGTAAAAATGTTTTCCTATAAACTATCAGTGAATGGGTAGGCAAAATATGAAAGGTAAATAACTTAAACACCACATTTTTGTCCTTTCAGGTTATTTTATTTCTGACTTGCTAACCAAATAACTTTTGTCAATGTTCAAAATGCTCTCAATTATTAAATTTGAATTTGCTGGATTAGTTACTGGAGCATACAAGTTACAATACCAGTTAGTTAGTACTTTAGCCATCAAATCTCTACGAAGGCAGGAAAAAAATCCAAAGAAAATACGTAATGGGTGAAATACTTAAAAAGTGAATCAGCAGTTTGGATCATTACCTTGGCTTCGCCAAAAAAAAGGCATTCCGCCCCTTTCTTTTCCTGACGAACGTAGGGCATCTATTTTGACCACTAAACTTACACATATGCTTTTTTCCCCCTGTTCTTCCCGTTTTCCCTTATTTTGTTACTTGTTTTATATCTACTTTGTAGCCCTTTATACATCTTGGTAAATTACCTCAAGTTATTATTTTTTTAAATGAAACTCCACCCCCAACAGGGCGCTTGAACTCAGGACTCCCAAGACCAAGAGTTGTATGTTCACTGACTGAGCCAGCCAGGCATCCCTCAAATTAATTTGTAAAGTGAGGTTTGTCAGGTTATTTTGTTTTTGTGTTTGCAGAACTTGCTGATCCTCCTCCCGCCTCACTCCCCCTGTTGGTATCTGGACCTCCCAGCATCACTTACAGCTAGATTTGTCCATGTTACTGAGTTCTGGCCAATGAGCCATAAGCAGAAGGATGACATCCTCCTAAGGAAAGCCGGTTGCCCTCCCTCCTCTCACTCTTCCATGTCTTGTTCTTGGGCTGGGGCAGAGACTTGAATGAGGGGGTGATTCACACACCCAGGATACCAGAGCCACAGAGAGAAGGGACCTGTGTCTCTAGAGGAGGATGAAGGAATCAAGGACTCATTTTACAATACCGCCCACTCCCTTGGACCAAGAACTCAGATTTTTTTTGTAGTGAGAAAGAAATCCTTTATGTAGTTTGTCTATTGTAAACCAGCCAAATCAATATCCTAATTAATGCAGGTTAAATGAAGAAATAGATAGTGTTCCTAACCACTTCCAGGTTGGTGCTGCCCGATTGGAATCAATTTTGCTCAAATAAACTCTCAATTAAATTTTTGTTTGTTTTAGAGAAGGGGGAAGTGCAGAGAGGAGAGAGGGAGAGAGAGAGAGAGAGAGAGAGAATCTTAAGCAGGCTCTGTGCCCATTGCAGAGTCTGAGGTGGGGACTCAGTCTCACAACCCTGAGATCATGACCTGAGCCAAAATCAAGAGATGGACACTCAATCAAGTGGGCCACCCAGGCACCCCCAAAATTAAAATTTTTTTAAAAAATTGAAAGTAATAGGGGCACTTGACTGGCTGGTTCCGTGGAGCATGGGACTCTTGATCTCAGGGTCTTGAGTTGGAGCCCCAAGTTGGGTATAGAGACCACTAAAAATGAATGAATGAATGAATGAATGAATGAATGAATGAATGAATGAAAGAAAAGTAATAAAATAAACAGGCAAACATGGTTTCTTATTTCCTACAAATCTGAGACCCTCAGGAGTGAGGTCTTCAATTTTCTGCTCCTTTATTTATAAAATCATCTATATCTACACTCATTTTTTTAAGGAAACCTAAGCATGCTACTGTAGCAAACTCTTAGGTGTCCTAAAAAAAAGAGAAAAAATGACCATATATGTATGTATGGTGGGGTTCCCCCCTACCTTCTTGGGCACTTGGCTACCTAGCTGGAGACATTTCCCAGCCTCCTCTATGCTCCCTTATATTCAGTTAGCTAACCTAAGCAATATTTGGTCAATCCAAATATTGGATTCTTTCAGGTAGAGAACAGTAGCTACCAAAAAACTGTAAATATAACAAATGTGTAAGCAAGGTGAAATTGCAGCTCTCTTTGTCCTTTTAGGTGCTCTGGTGATACGTTGAATGAAAGATACACTCAAGACAAATACAAAACCATTTTAGTGGCAGGATTCTGTGCCCTGAAGTTACCATTATGGAATCAGAAATCCCAACAGCTCAGCATAGGACAGTTTAGGACAAGTGTCATGAGAGATCTCTAAGATATCAGATAATAAAACAAAACTTGCTGGTCTGCAAATAGAAGGAAAGTCTCCTAACTCTTGTAGACAAGCTTTATATACCTTGAGTAAGTTTAATTTCACCGTTTCTAACATTCATTCTGTTGTTTAACAAATCACTAGCTTCCCCAATACAAAACCCATTTTTAACATTCATTATGCCATTTATTGAGGTTTTATGGAGATCTTGATAGTAAAAAATGTGTTAGGAGGAACCTCTGGAGTATGTCCCTTTCGGATAGAATGCTAGCTAAAGACCACTGACCTGGGATTTTTTTTTTTCTTCGTATACTAGTTGACTCTATAGAACTAAAACTTATACTGTTGGCACATACATGATATCACACAAACCAACTGAAATGCAGTCTTTTAAACTGAATTATGGAAATATTAACAGCTAATGTTAGTTCTATGACTGAATTCTCACCAAGAGAATGTGAACAGAGATAATATGTACGACCTCCACCTAGTTTGTTCTTGACTTCCTTCCCCATGTGCTAGAACAGGGCTGTACCATTGACTCAAATTCAACACGCAGTGATGGAAGCAATAATATGGAAGGAATATGGGTCCCTGAGTGACTGCGCCATGTAGAGCTGCAGGCCAGTCTACACTAACTAGGCTGTTATGTGGTAGAGAAATAAGCTATCTTATTCAAGCTACTGTATTTTTAGGGGTCTCTCTCTTTTTTTTAATGACAACATGAACTTTACTCAAATTAAGAAAACTTAACTTTACATTTTGACCCATCAGCTTCCATTTCTTCTTCTATGTCTTCAATCCCACACTCTACTCTGGCTCCTTGTCAGTTTATGAACACGATCAAGTCCTTTATTTGATTAATTAATTAATGTATTTATTTTGAGAAAGAGAGAGTGCACACGTGCTCTAGTGGGAGGAGAAGGGGTAGAGGGAGAGGGAGAAAGAATCTTAAGCATGGAGCCCAATGCAGGGCTCCATCTTGTAACACTGAGATCATGACCTGAGCCGAAATCAGCAGCCAGAGACTCAAACGACTGAGCCACCCAGGTGCCCCTTAAGTAGGCTCCAGGCCCAGCATGGAGCCCATTGCAGGGCTTGAACTCATGACCCTGAGATCGAGACCTGAGCTGAGATCAAGAGTCAGGGGCTTAACAGACTGAGCCACCCAGGTGCCCTCATGATCAAGTTTTTCCATCCTTACAAATAAGTATTTCTTTCTTTTTCATCCAAACTTCCAAAAATATGAACTATGCTTGCTTGTTCCACTTTCTTACCTACCATATACTGTCTTTCTACTATAGAATGATATTTATCCCCACATTTTAAAAAAAGATTTTATTTATTTATTTTGAAAGAGAGAGAGAGGGAGAGAGCGAGCACGAACAGTGGGAAGAGTCAGATGGAGAGGGAGAAGCAGACTCCCTGCTGAGTAGGAAACCCGATATAGGACTTGATCCCAGGACCCATCCCACATTTTTTTAAGACTACCCGCAGTAAACCCATTAACTAAATCTGGAGGATACTCTTCAGCTCTGCGCTTACAAACTTGCTGTCACATTACAATGAAAATAAGTCTCAGGCCAAATTCTGCATTGTGCACTTTGCTGCATTTGCTCCTCTGCTCCATCCTCCTTTCCTCTCCTCTCTTATTTCTACAATGACACAGCTTCTAGATTGCTGATATCTTTCATGGTTTCTTCTTGATTGCCCTGTTTTTGAAATGTTGGTTCCCAGTCTCCATCCCTTGGCCCATTCTCTTCCTGTTCTACGAAGTCTTCCTGACAAATAACATCTGTCCTGCTGATCCTGATCTCAGACAAGAGCTTCCTGGATTCATCCTCCATATTGTTGGACAGCACTGATTCTGTCTTGAGGTAGAAGGCCCTTGATTTATAATGGCACCAATATATAAAATTTCATGTGCTTCTATCTCAGTTTTCCCCATGTATTGCAAATTGACTTCACTCCATTTGACCTTCTAGCAACTGTCAGTTTCTATTAGTAAATGTCAATAGCATCCATTGATTGAACTAGGTGAAAGCTGGGAGTGCCCTCCTCCCAGCATTGATAGCAGGTGGTAGATTACAAGGAAAGCAAGACTTCATCGTAATTCTTCCAATGTATAAACTTTTATTGGCAAGTGGGCAAAAAGTCATATAACATGTTCATATAAGTTTCAGGAAATCCTCACTCTTTGTCCTCAGGCATGCCCACAGGCATCTTGTAGGCGAGGCTCACTCTGAGGTAGCGGCAGCAATACCCAAACAGAGAATCAGTCAGCCTTCTATTCAGGTCTGTCAGTAGATCCCTCCAAAAATGGAATAGAACGATTGGGGGAGAGGTGGGTAACACAGAATCAAATAGAACTTAGACCAAGAAGGTGGTAGACTGCTGTGCTACCCACCAACTTACTTACCATGTATTGAATATATTGATGTCTACTATGTGTCAGGCACTGTTCTTACCATCGGGTATATAGCTGTGAATAAAGCCAATAAAAATCCCTGCTCTGGTGAAACTTATACTCTGGTCAGGCATGTTCTTCGTTTTTCTTTGTTTGTTTGTTTGGTTGGTTGGTTGGTTGTTTTTTGGGGGGGGGCAGGTATCTTCTTGTATTTCATTCACATGGGTGACAGGGCTGTGACACCTTTCTAGCCAGCCATATATCTGGGACATCACTTATTTCACCAATGAAAATGTATTTCTAACATCCCTTAAGCTAATTAATGAAACTTCTGATATAAATTTCAATAAAGATCCTTGAAATGCTTAAGTAGCCACCTGGGGATTATGGATCCCTGATTAGGGCACTTCAGATTATAACTAACTTCCCCTAGAGTGTGAATTCCTAATAGGGTAACTCTAATGATACCTAACCTTCCCCAGAGTGTAGATGAAAGCTAATTTACACACAAGTACATTACACTGTTTATAAGGAAGTGTTTTAAAGTAAATTATAACAGAAGTACTATAACAACATGGCAAGAAGCAAGGTTGTACAGAACGCCCTAGCTTCACACACAGGTTTTAAAACACTGAAAGACACCATCTCCCTTAGAACCTCTGGGTTCCCTTCATGATCCAGCAACTACAGGGTCAACAAATGGCATATCAGGGGTTTCCAGACCATTGTAGTATAACCTGATTGTAAACCATCATTCTGAATGGCCAGTGCCCATACCATTCCAACCACTGAGTATGTTCAATAACACTCTTGCTCAAATCTTCAGCCATGAAGAAACTGACAAGACTCTTTGAATTTCGACTCCAAATACCTTCAGGAAGAAATTATAACTGTCTTGGTTTGGGCCTGAGATTCATGCCAAAATTGATTTAGATCGGTAAGGCTAGAGACCTTTACATTTTTGTTCAGTGGGATGATGGAGATGCTTGAAGAACTTCTTCGGAGTTTATGACAAGTGCATTGGATTGTTCCAACAGCAGGGTTTTGCCAGGAGGGTAAATCAAAAGGGCAAAGAAACAAAAGAGTTAAAGATATAAGCAGGAGCGTGAACAAGGAAATTTAAGTTGGGTAGAAAAGGAAGTAAAAACAGAACTTTATGAGGGTGCCTGGCTGGCTCAATTGGGAGAGCATGTAACTCTTGATCTCTGGGTTATGAATTCAAGCCCCACGCTGGGTGTGCAGATTACTTGAGGAAAAGAAAAACAACAACACAGGACCTTATTAAATCATTTGTAGTAGAGAATGTTATTTATATCAAAAGAGATATCAATGTATACTTGAAATGCTATCTGTTTTGGTCCATTTATATAAATATATATATATATATATATATATATATATATATATATATATATATATATATATGTACTTCCACAGATGATCTGGTAGTGTTAATAACTACTACTTTATTTTATATCTTTTTTTTTTAATAACTAATACCTTATAGCAAGGACATTTTCCATATCTTATTGAGATATAATAAGAAATATATATTTTGGTCTTCACCCCAACTCCTGGCCAAGAGGTCCTAAAACGTTTGTAATTTCTTAAGAAATAAAGATGCTAAGGAGTGCCTGGCTGCTTCAGCCACTTGAGTCTCTGCCTTCAGCTCAGGTCATGATCCTGGAGTCCCAGGATGGAGCCCTGCTACCCGCTCCCTGCTCTCCAGGGAGTCTGCTTCTCCCTCTCCCTCTGCTCCTCCCCCTGCAGGGAGACTGCTCCTCCCTCTGCCTGTGGCTCCCCCTGCTTGTGCGCTTTATTAAATCTTTTTTTTTTTTAAGATTTTATTTATTTATTTGTCAGAGAGAGAGGTTGAGAGAGAGAGAGTGTGAGTGCACAATCAGGGCAAGGAGCAGAGAGAGAAGCAGGCTCCCCACTGAGCAAGGAGCCTAATGCTGGACTCCATCCCAGGACCCTGGGATCATGACTTGAGCCAAAGGTAGATGCTTAATCAATTGAGCAACCCAGGCATCCCAATAAATAAAATATTTTTAAAAAAGAAGGAAGAAAGAAAGAAAGAAAGACCGGAAGAAAGAAAGAAAGATGCTAAAAGCATCTTTTGTTCTAAAATTTGGTCTTTGACCCCAGTTCCTGAACCAGAGTTCCTAAATCACTTAGAATTTCCTGGGTGATAGCACTTTTTGTTCTAATGAGGAAATGCTTGGTGGGCTCCTGGATAAATTCAGGATGGGGCCTAGCCACCAAAAGCTGATTAGAAGCTTAGAACTTCCAGCCTCACCCCCAGCCTCTGGGGAGGAGAGAGGGAGTACATATTGAGTTAATAATTTATCATGCCGGGGCGCCTGGGTGGCTCAGTCGTTAAGCGTCTGCCTTCGGCTCAGGGCGTGATCCCAGAGTCCTGGGATCAAGCCCCACATCGGGCTCCTCCACTGGGAGCCTGCTTCTTCCTCCACTCCCCCTGCCTGTGTTCCCTCTCTCGCTGGCTGTCTCTCTCTCTGTTAACAAAGAAATAAAATCTTTAGAAAAAAAAAAAATTTATCATGCCTATGTGATGAAGCCTCCATAAAAATCCCTGAACTATGAGATGGTAAATATATTCATGTGCCAGGAGGATGGTGTACCCCAACTCCGGAGGGGCAGAACCTCCAGCATTTGGGACCCTTCTGGACTCTGCCTTAGGTATCTCTTCCTCTGGATGTTCTTCAGTATCTTTTTTTTTTTTAAAAGATTTTATTTATTTATTTGTCAGAGAGAGAGAGAGAGAGAGCGCACACGTGCAAGCAGGCTCCCTGCAAGAAGCCTGACACAGGGCTCAGTCCCAGGGCCCTGAGATCATGACCTGAGCTGAAGGCAGCTGCTTAATGGACTGAGCCACCCAGGCGTACCTTTTTTTTTTTCTTTCTTTCTTTTCTTTCTTTCTTTCTTTCTTCCTTTCTTTCTTTTTCTTTCTTTCTTTCTTTCTTTCTTTTTCTCTCTCTCTCTTCCTTCCTTCCTTTCTTCCTTCCTTCCTTCCTTCCTTCCTTGACTTTATTTTTAAGTAATCTCTATACCCAATGTGGGACTCTAACTCACAACCCCAAGATCAAGAGCTGCCTGCTCCACCGACGGAGCCAGCCAGGTGCCCTTCATCAGTACCTTTTATTGTATCCTTTATTATATAATAAACTGTTAAGTGTAAGTTTATTTCTCTGAGCTGTTCTAGCAAATTACCGAACCTGAGAGGGGGTCATGGGAACACCAATAGAGTCAGTAGATCAAAGGGACAGGTGACGACCTGGAACTTGCCATTGGCATCTGAGGTAGGGACAGCCTTGTGGGACTGAGCCCTTAACTTGTGGGATCTGAGGTTAACTGTGTCAGACCTGAATCAAACTGTGGGACACCCAGCTGATGTCGGAGAACTGGTTCACACATCTGGTGTCGGAAGTATGGTGACTATGACAGTAAAGGAAACCACAGTGTGATTTTCCTGGACACTTGTAATGACAAGGGAAGCAAAATGTGTCCATCCTTGACATCAGCGTCTGAGGAAAACAGGAAAATGGTGACTATGACAGTAAAGGAAACCACAGTGTGATTTTCCTGGACACTTGTAATGACAAGGGAAGCAAAACGTGTCCATCCTTGACATCAGCGTCTGAGGAAAACAGGTGATCAAGGACATCATGGGTTTCACTGGTGTTTCCATTGTGTCCAAAACTTCTTTTCAAAGAAAGTAAAGTTGTAAGGGATATATTTAGAAGATCTAGCTAATAGTTGAATAATAATTTTAGCTGGAGTATATGGTAAGTGAGAGACTAGTGGAGTATTGTTTAGAAAATATACCTAAGGAGACAGCATGTTTCTCAGATTATTTAAAACAGTGAAAAGTAGGGGCACCTGGCTGGCTCAGTTGGTAGAGTATGTGACTCTTGATCTCAGGGTTGTAAATTCAAGCCCGACACTGGCTGTACAAATTATTTAAAAATATAATCTTAGGGGCACCTGGGTGGCTTAGTCGGTTAAGTGTCTGCCTTTGGCTCAGGTCATGATCCCGGGGGCCTGGGATCGAGCCCCACACCCCACATCAGGCTCCTGCTCAACCAGGAGCCTTCTTCTCCCTCTGCCCCTCCTCCCTGCTTGTGGGCACGCTCTCAAATAAATAAGTAAAATCTTCAAAAATAAATAAAAATAAAATCTAAAAAAAAAAGATAGAATTAAAAAAAAACAAAATAAAATGAAAAGCTCACGGTGCCTATTTGGTTCAGTTGGTGGAGTGTGTGACTCTTGATCTTGGGGTCATGGGTTTGAGTCCCGCACTGGGCATGGAGTTTACTTAAAAGAATTTTTTTTAAAAACTAGCATAAAGTTGAAAACTAGGAAACAGAAGCAATGAGCAAATATTGAAAACCTATTATGTGTAAGTCCTGTTCTTGCAAATTAATCTGAGCCAATTTGGGTATGCACAACTTTTAGGTTCTTTTTGGTAGATACAAGTAGCCAAACAAATTTCTTCTCAAGTAAAAGCCAAGATTCCAGAGGGAAAATTGGGTCAGGCACCCGGAATCCTCCAGAGTTTTGACCAGAGACCAACCCTTTGAAGGATTTAGCCTCAGGCATCATTGCTAAGGATACAGGCTACAAGCTTCTTGGGATTTGAACACCCTACTCAAGCTAGGGTAGGGAGAATCTCTGGAATATTTTTAGATAATCATATATCTTGAACATCTTTCATTTTGCCCTAAAAAAACCCCCTCATTTCCAACATTCATCATGTCGGTCAACAAGCCAGTTTTACCAGTAAAACCCATTTCTCACATTTACTAGGCAAACTGCAAAGAATCATTGCTGATCAAGATCCTGATAACAGAAGCATTTGTAAAAGCTACCTCTGAACGCTAGAAAACCAGCACCGTGCACTGTGAATTCCTTCCTTTCCCCTTTAGCTTTTCAGTATTAACATTTTTATACACATGAAAAGTAGAGAGAATCGTATAATGAACACCCAAACACTCATCACCTAGATTTAATAATTCTTATGATTTCCTCATATTTGCTCAAGTATTATATAGTTAATTATAGACATCATGACATCTCACCCTTCATTACCTCAGTATGCACTTCTAACAACCTAAATACACTTCCCCATGATCACACTGAATAAAATTAACAGTAATCCCCCAATATCCTCTAATGCTCAGTGTGTACTCAGATTTCCACATTCGTCCCCAAAGTATCTTTTACAGTTGATTTTTAAATACCAGATCCAATGAGAATCTTGCCTTGCATTTGGTTGTTAATGACTTGTACCTTCTGGATTAGAGTTCTGGCTGCCTTGTGGGGGAGGGGGGTGGGGGGTGGTTTTAGGCTTTAAACCAAATGGCACACCCATAGCAACACAATGTATATGCTAAAATATTTGGAAGATAACAACAGACCTCACAATGACTTTACTAGATATTTCACAATATTATCTATTTCTTTATGTGTGTGTTCGTGTGTGTGTGTGTGTGTGTGTGTGTGTGTGTGTGTGTGTGGAGAGAGAGAGAGAGAGAGAGTAATCTCTACATCCAACATGGGGCTCAAACTCATGACCCCAAGATCAAGAGACACAGGCTCCACCGACTGAGCCAGCCAGGAGCTCCCTCACCTTTTTGTTCCCAAGGAGGAAGAAAGTGTCCAAAGAACTCAGAGAGACTAACACGTATTCTCTATAGAAAAGACCTTTCTAGTTCAGGAATTCCGAACTTAAAAGCACAGATGGGGGCCCCTGAGTGGCTCAGTTGGTTAAGTGTCTGCATTCAGCTCAGGTCCTGATCTCAGGGTCCTGCGATCAAGTCCCGCATCAGGCTCCTGCTCAGCCGGGAGTCTGCTTCTCCCTCTTCCTCTGCCCCGCCCCCTCTCATGCTTCCCCCCCCCCCAATAAATAAATAAAATCTTTTTCAGAAAATGAAATAAAAACACAGATGATTCCAACACCACACTTTGAGAAACTGACCCACAGTATAACATGTAAGCTCTCGGGAATGCCTCTAAAAACACTCTAGGATTAGGCCTTAAACCACTTTTCTACTCTTTCGTACCCACCTAGGTCCCCGTAGTTCTTCAGTGTTTACTGACAAGGCCAGGACTAGGGTGAGGAGAGGGGCCAAGGACAGAAAATGGAAGGAGGCAGTATTCTCATGTGCCATGCCCCACTTACATGACCCTGAGAGTAACATCTGAGATGATCATAGTAATAATAATAATATTTGTGAAGTCTTTACTTCTGCCAGGCACTGTTCTAAGAAATCTACGTGGATTAATTTATTTAATCCTCCCAACCCCACGAGGTTGGAATTTGTAAAATCGCCATTTAGAGATGCACAAGGGCCCTCACCAGTGCCCAGGGGCTCCTCCGGCTCTGCGGGAGTGAAGAAACGAAGGCACAAGAGGAAATTCTCTCTTTCCACGGCCATTTTTCTTCTCTAGTCCGTGTGGCTAACGTCATACACACTGCCTGCCCACAGGGTTTCCACGCGGAGACAGTGAGCTATATCCTCTCCTTTGGCCGATCCCTAATACTGTGAATTCTCAGATAAGCTGTGTAGTTCTTAGAACACCCGAGCTAATCGTGAACACTAGATCCGAAGGTGATTTCCTCTGTTTTACGAAATAGGAGAATAGGTTTTCTTTGTCTGCTTAGCGGACTTGAATTCGTTCAGAATATCCGGTCCCAAATCTGAAAATCTAAGCTCCCACAGGCAGACGTTTAATAGTTTGCTAACAGCTTTGCTTTAGTTTATCGGTCAGCAAAATGGGCGTGTGTTTCCCACGTAACCTCCCTGAAGAGCTTTCAGGGAGCCTACTCCTTGCAGCCACCATCATGAGCCGCTTCTCTGCCATTGATATGGGAGTTAACTCTAGTTTAAGTAACAAAAGTTGGTTTACCCGAAACAAACCCCGCATCTTAGCACTTGTAAAGCGCGGTAAGCCTCCCCTCCGCGGCCTGAAATGCGGCGATCTACATAGTTTAGCTTAGCACTGACCGTTCTCTTCAAGCTCTCAGCAATGAGACCCCTTTCAAATGCTTCCAGCCCCGGAATTCTTCAATAGCGAGACCCACGTGAGCAGAAACAGTTCTAATCACTACAGCACTCCGGCCGGCGCAGTGTTCGGTATTGACAAATACGTACGGAACACCTACCATGCGCCAGCGTTCGTAACGTCTCGGCCAAAGAATTCAGAACCCTTGTTTGGGTTGGAGAAAGGGTGGATAAAGCCTAGAAGCAGGAGAGCCGCAATTCCTAGAGGCACCAATAGGCTTTGGAGAGAGCAAGGCATTCGCCCTGGCGCTCTCCGCTGGAGAAACCGTCTGTAAAGGACCAGACACAAAGCAGGTTCTGTCTCAAATATTTGAATCTATTCCATCTCCACCATTTGGCTGGCAGGAAGTCCCTGCTCTCTGTGGATTTACTAATGGGAGACACAAACCTCTGACATAATGAAGTGGCCGGAGGTGTGTTTTACTCCAGTTTTCCTTGAAGGGCAAGAATAGCGGCAAAAGTTTCTTGGGTTAGTCCCAGGGCGCACATTTCCGTGTGGGTGCGCGTGCTGGCTCGTATGCGATCGTCTGCTCAGTACCACAGGCTTCAGCTCCGTAAGAGAGAGTAAATGGATTCGTTTATATATTTTCGATCCACAAAAAAAGGAGGCTTAGCAGTGAATTTAGGATGCTGGGCCCTACCTTATTTTTATTTTATTTTGGGGTGTGGGTCCCTGTTTTAGAAAGAGACAGTCTGATCTCTTAGAAGAGGGCTGCGTGTACTGTTTTCTTGCCCTGTTCGGCTCCATTTTTCCCATATCTGACAACGGCACAATTCTTGCCCTGTGTGCTACGTACAGGCTGAAATCAGTTCCCTGGAGCATACCGAGCTACCTGTGAATCTAGATTTTAGAAGGTCGAATCAGACAATGATTCAGAAAGTTTGCTTTTAAAGAAGAGAAGTAATACAAATTATTGCTCAGAAGAAAATTTTAATGCAGCCCAAAGGTAATTAGTTACAAAACCCAAATTAGATGCAGTGCTTGCTAAATCGACTTTCTGTAACTTAGAAAAAAAGATTCTGAAGCAAAGCCTACAACGTTATAATGAAAAAAGCCATCCACTAAGCCTGGTCTGATTGACTTGGTCAAATGGTATATAAATTAAATCCATCTGAAGAATCTGATCTCCAAATGGGATTTGCATTTCCATAAGACTGCAGTTTAGAAATGTACGTGAAGTAAGAAAGTAAGAGTAAAATCATTTCCCCCCACGGCTGGTGAACTTGGCAGCCCACGTGGAAAATGAGCCAGCTCTTCCCCTGCTGAACAAATCCATTCAAAATGATTTCATAGTTTTCCTTCCTCATCCTTTGGAATGTGGAAGCCATTTTCCAGTGGGTTTTTAAAAAAAAATTCTGAATTTAACCCTTTGGAAGAAGATACTTATTCTCTTTTTTGTTTTTCTAAGGATAGGTAGAATAATGCATTAGGGGTGTTTTTTTTGTTTTTGTTTTTAGCACAAATGCTGTAGGCAGGAAGTCGACTCCATCTTATTTAATTAGGACCCATGGGAAATAGTTGGGCCTAATATAATGCAAAGTTCTGTAATTGAACTAATGTGATTTTGTAGCCACCTGCCAGGGAAATACCAATGCAGGTAGATTAAATGATACAGGAAAAATTTTTTTTTGCTCTGGTATTGCAAAATTAAGTACGCTAATTAGAAATCAGTAGTTGAAGACTGCTAGCTTTGTAGTCAGGTTGGATTTGTTTTGGGGTGTCTTTCTTTACTGGCCTAATTTCGCCATATCTTTTGCCAAACTCTATTGCAGGCAAAAAAGATATATACATATTTGCTTATATACACATAAGATATATCTTCTAGCAGAGAAACACACAACAAAACTTTACTTTTTGCATTTTTTGTGTATATATATATATATATATTTTTTTTTAATTGGTAAAGTTAATTCACATACTGGGATCCACAAAATGGAGGCTGTGCCAGTGGCCCAGACCATGTCACAAATCTAAAACTAAGTCAGCTTGCACTTACAGGAAACACCTGTCAAGGAGTCCTAACATACACCACTACAAACTTCTAACTCAGCTTTTGCTAGCTTACTTTACTCTGGAAAATAGGACCTGCTAACCTTATAAGGAAATCCTGGACCTCCTAGCCAATCATACCCTGTTCCTGCCTCTTCTAACGCTTTATAGAACTCCCACTTGCCCAACATACCTCAGGAAGAATGCTCAACTGCTTGTGAGGCACTGTATGTATTCCCCCAATCCATAGATCATTTTCCCTTGGATAAAGCACATCAGATTTGTTACTAAATTGGTTCTTTTTTTTTTTTTTTCTTTAAGATTTCTTTATTTTAGATAGAGAGAGTGAGTGGGCAGGGAGGGAGCACAGGGAGAGGGAGAGAGAATCCCAAGCAGACTCCGTGCTGAGCACGGAGCCCAGTGCAGGGCTAGATCTCTGGACCCTGAGATCACAACCAGAGCTGAAACCAAGAGTTGGACACTTAACTGACTTTGCCACCCAGGCGCCCCTACTAAATTGTTTAAGTTCTGTCATTTGACAGTATATATTCATTCACATTAATCCAAACTTAGAAAGGGTTTACAGTGTTAGGGAACAAGAATATCCTGTCCCCTTCAAGGTCCTTCTAATTGAACTAAGAATCAAATTGACATGAGACAGATTGACAAAAGAAAATCAAATTTAATAGCATACGCATGGGGAATCCACACAGACACCGAAATCCAAAAACAGTCAGGCAGGGATTCCTGGGTGGCTCAGTCGGTTAAGTGTCTGATCAGGTCATGCATGATCCCAGGGTCCTGGGATCGAGCCCCACATCGGACTCTCTGCTCTGCAGGGAGCCTGCTTCTCCCTCTCTCTCTCCCTGCTGCTCGGCCTGCTTGTGCTCTCTCCCTGTCTGTCAAATAAATAAATAAATAAATAAATAAATAAAATCTAAAAAAAAAAAAAAAAGTCAGGCAAAATGAGGTATATATGCCATCCTGAGCTAAGGAGAAGGGGGTAGGGGTCTGGGACTTCCAAGGGAAGGAACACAATTCCTAGGACAATAGGGAGAGCTGATGTTTGGTAATTAGATGTTTGCCCTGCCATAGAGATGTGTCACTCAGAAAAATTTATCTTTGGTAATAACCCTAATTCTGGGAAAGACCCCCAATTTAGATTCTTCTATATAGTTAAGGGAGGGGAAATTTTTCTTTTGAGCCCACAGGGTCTTGATTGCCTTCAGCTCAGAATAATCTTCATGCCAAAATGGCCCACCTTGGGGCAGCCTGCCCTTGGCCCCTCCAACAGGAAAAGTCTTTCCAACTCTACCTCCTAGCTGCCCAATTTCCCTTTTCAAAACATGAATATAAGTTTGTTTTGGCTTTGTTTTTGTTGCAGTGTGGAATAGAACTCTTTCTGAGACATTTTATGGACATTTAGGTAACTACATGTATGTTTTCCCTAAACCCTAATCTTTATTTTTATACAAAGGCTAACATAGCAAAATATAATCTATATCCTTTTCTTAACCCCCAAAATATATTTGACAAAGGAGCAAAATCTGGAACAACTGGATATCCACATCCAAAAAACTGAATTTAGATACAGACCTTATACCTTTCATAAAAACTAACTCAAAATGGATCACAGACCTAAATGTAAAATGAAAAAGTATCACACTCTGAAAAAGGACATAGGAGAAAACCTATCTGATCTTGGGTTTGATGATGACCTTTCAGATAAAACACCAAAGGCTGACCCATGAAAGAAATAATTGATAAGCTAGATTTCATTAAAATTAAAAACTCTGTTCTATGAAAGACACTGCCAAAGGGATAAAAAGACAAGCCACTGACTGGAGAAAATATTTGCAAAGGTGTATCTGATAAAGGACTTGATCTAAAATATACAAAGAACTCTTAAAACTTGACAAGTGGGCATAACAAAAACATATTTGGTCTTTGTCTCCAGTTCTTGACAAAGAGCTCCTTAAACTCTTGGAATTTCCTACGTGACAAGAGTATCTTCTGTTATTCATAACCAGCCCCTTTCCACCAGTTCTGAGTTTATGCTAATGAGGTGACTCAGAGTGGGGTCTTAAGAGAGCTAAGACCCAGTGATCAGAAGGTTGGAACATTCAGCTCCACCTACAACCTGGGGGAGGAAAGGGAGGCTAGAGATTGAGCTCTGTAACAACCCTTGACAAAGAGATTGGAAAATTTTCAGAGACTGGAAACATTTCTAACTTGGTAAACACATTAAAGTGCTAGGAGGGGATGTGTCCAGAGTGGGTATGGAAGCCCCACCCCCCATCCCTATACATTGCCCTATGCATCCCTCCATTTGGCTGTTCCTGAGTTGTATCCTTTATAATAAATGGGTAAACTTAATGAAAGTGTCTTCCTGGATTCTGTGAGCTATTCTAGCAAATTACTAAATGCAAAAGGGGTTCCTGGGAACCCCTGAGTTTGTAGTTGGTTAGGCAAAAGTGTGGGTAGCGTGGGCACCTCATTTGTAGTAGGCATCTGAAGTAGCGGCAGACTTTTGTGTCTGAGGCTTTTTATCTGTGGCATCTGATACTGACTCTAGGTAGATAGTGTTAGAATTTAATCAAGTTTTTGGACACCCAGTTGGTCACCAAGAATTAGAGAATTGGAGAATTAATTGGTGTTGGAAAAAACACCATATATTTGGTGTCAGGGGGAAAAAAATCCTCATGATAAGAAAACAACCCCCCTCCTCCTTGAAAGAAAGAATGAAGAGAAAGAAAGAAAGAAAGAAAGAAAGAAAGAAAGAAAGAAAGAGAAAGAAAGAAGAAAAAAAAGGAAAGGAAATAAAAGAAAAGAGAAAAGAAAAGAAAAGAAAAGAGAAGAGAAGAAAAGAGAAAAGAAACAACCAGATTTTAAAATGCACAAAAGACTTGAACAGGGATCTCACCAGAAAAAATACACAGGGGGCAGGCAAGCACATGCAGAGGTGCTCAACATCATATGTCATTATGGAATTGCAAATTAAAACAACAAACTACAATTAAACATCTATTACAACGACCAAAATCCCAAACACTGACAATACCAAATCCTGGCAAAGATGGGGAAGAGTGGAAACTCTCATTTACTGCTTGTGGGAATGCAAAATGGCGCGACTACTTTGGAAGACAGTTTGGCAGTTTCTTGCAAAACTAAACTTACTCTTACCATATAATCCGGCAAACATGCTCCTTGAAATTTACCCAAATGTGTTGAAAATTTATATCTACACAAAAACCTGTATCTGCATGTTTATAGCAATTTCATTCATAATTGCCCAAATTTGGAAACAACCAAGATATCCTGTAGGTGGCTGGGTAGATTGTGCTAAACAATGGCATATGATTTAGCACTTAAAAAAAAAAAAAAAAAGAGCTATCAAGCCATGAAAAGGTATGGAGGAAAATGAAGTGCATATTACTAAGTAAAAGAAGCCAATCTGAAAAGGCTACATACTGCATGATTCCAACTATAGGACATTCTGGAAAAGGCAAAACTGTAGATACTGTAAAAGATCAGTGGTTCCCAGGGGTTAGAGAAGGAAGGGAGGGATGAACAGGCAGAGCACAGAGGATTTTAGGGCAGTGAAACTATTCCGTATCCTATAAGGGTGGATAGATGTCACTGTATATTTGTCCAAATCCATAGAGTGTACAACACCGAGAGTGAACCCTAATGTAAACCATGGACTTTGGGTGATAATGTGTCAATATGGGCTCATGGATTGTTAACAAATGTATCACCTTGGTGCCAGATAGTGGGGGAGGCTGTGCATGTGTTGGGGAAGGGAGTAAATGGGAATGCTCTGTATTTTCCTCTCAATTTTGCTGTGAAACTAAAACTGCTCTAGAAAGAGAAGTCTGGGGCGCCTGGATGGTTCACTTGGTTGGGAGTCCGACTGTTTGGTTTTGGCTCAGGTCATGATCTCAGGGTCCTGAGATTGAGCCCCATGTTGGACCCCACACTTAGCATGGAGTCTCTTTGCCCCTCTCCCTCTGCTCCTTCCCCAGCTTTGTCTTTCTCTCATAAATAAATAAAAACTTAAAAAAAAAAGTGAAGTCTAGTTGTGTTTTTTTTTTTTAATTAACCAAAAGAGTAATTGAAAATGAATCTTGAAGATTTCTATATTGGTATTATGAGTTTTTCAGTGTACTTGCTAGTTCTAGGATATGGATGTACTATTATTTATGTTACCTTTCCTATCAATGGCCATTTACATGTTTTCTAATCTTTTGCAGTTATTACAAACCACGCTGTTGTAGTGTTTGTCATGTCACACGTGGACATGTGTATTTTTAGGGTAAATATGATTTTGTAATTTCTATAGGTGCCACCAAATTGCCTCTGTAGAGGTTGTATCAATTTATACTTTTTTTTTTTTTAAGATTTTGTTTATATACTTGACAGAGAAACAGCGAGAGAGCACAAGCAGGGCGAGCAGCAGAGGGAGAGGGAGAAGCAGACTCCCCACTGAGCAGCGAGCCCGATGTGGGGCTCAATCCCAGGACCTTGGGATCGTGACCTGAGCCGAAGGCAAATGTTTAACCAACTGAGCCACCCAGGCGCCCCTAAACTCTTTTTTTAAAAAAAAGATTTTATTTTTAAGTAATCTCTGTACCCGATGTGGGGCTTGAACTCACAACACTGAGATCAAGAGTCACAAGCTCCACTGACTGAGCCAGCAAGGCACCCCTCAATTCATACAGTTACCCACAAAATACGAGTTTCTGTTTCTCACAACCTCACAACAGAGTGTCTTAGCAAATATTTGGATCTTTGCCAATCTGATAGGCTTAAGCATGTTATTTCAGGTCATTTTTTAAAAACTTTTTCTTATGGGTAATTTATATTTCCTGCTTTTTTTTTTTTTAGATTTTAACTTTTTCAAGGTTAATTCATCTGGAACTTATTTTGGGGAGCAGTGTGAGAAAGAGATTACTATTTTTCCTTCAATATGACACAATAGGGAGACATTGTCCACTCTCTATTCATTTGAAAGGCTCCCTCTTTCTGGATGCCGTTCTCTTTCGTGGCTGTATTTTTTTATACCCAATACCAATATCTTAATGGTTTTAATAACTATGGCAGCAGACTACGCTTCAGTATCTCATGGGGCAAGACTTTGCTTACAAATCTTCCTTCCCTAAAATTGTTTTTCTATTCCTTGTCATTTAGTCTACCAATGAATTGAAGAATCAGCCTGTCAATTTACATAAAGAGGGGCACCTGGGTGGCACAGCGGTTAAGCGTCTGCCTTCGGCTCAGGGCGTGATCCTGGCGTTATGGGATCGAGTCCCACATCAGGCTCCTCCACTATGAGCCTGCTTCTTCCTCTCCCACTCCTCCTGCTTATGTTCCCTCTCTCGCTGGCTGTCTCTATCTCTGTTGAATAAATAAATAAAATCTTAAAAAAAAAAAATTTACATAAAGAATCTCTATGAGAAATGATGAGGATTTACACTGAATTCATAGGCTGATTTCATGGGATGACAGTATCTTAATTTAGGAATATGGTATGTCTCTCCACTTCAGCGTTCTTTTACTCCCTTCACTAAGGTTTTCTATTTCTTGTTAAGTTTATTCCTAAGGCAATTTAGGGGCTCTGTGGCCATCATGACTCAGATCTTTTTTTTTTTTTTTTTAATTTTTTTAAAGTAATCTCTACATCCAACACAGGGCTTGAATTTACAACCCTAGGATCGAGAGTCGCGTGTTGTATTGACTGAGCCAGTCAGGCGCCCCTCAGATCTTTTTTTATTGCGTGTTTTTGATCTTTTGAATAGTTATTTGTATTGTGTAGGATAACTTTTTTTCTTTTCTTTTAATTTTTGTAATGAGATGTATCTTCTATCTGGTCACTCTCTTTCAGAATGATTTATATTATTTTTCTTGCATTTTTGAAAAAAAGATTTTACTTATTTATTTGACAGAGAAAGAGAGAGAGAGAGAGTGCGCATAAGCAGGGGAAGGGGCAGGGGGAAAGGGAGAAGCAGGCTCCCCACTGAGCAAGGAGCCTGATGTAGGGCTCGATTCCAGGACCCTGGGATCATGACCTGAGCCAAAGGCAGATGCTTAACTGACTGAACCACCTAGGAGCTATTTTTCCTGAATTGACACAAGATTTTGAACAGGAATGAAACCTAGTGTTTCTTATGCAAGAAGTACTGTTTGCTGAGTACCTACTAAAATAGCTAATACTTACTTAGCACAATTATATGTCAGCCACTATTACAATTGCTTTACATGCTTTAATTCATGACAACAATCCTGTGAGGAAGTTTGTATTATTTTTATTTTATAGATGTATAAACTAAGCCACAGAGAAGTTAAGTAACCTGTTCAAAGTCACACAGCTGGAGAGTAGTGGAGCTAGAAATGATTAACAATTTGGTGTCAGAGGCCTCCTTCTTAACCATTAGGCCATATTCACTACTAGTTGCCAAATATTGAGTTTTATTTTATTTGTTTATTTTTAAAAGATTTTATTTATGTATTTGAGAGAGAGAGAGAGAGAGATTGAGAGCATGAGCAGGGGGAGGGGCAGAGAGAGGGAGAGTGAGAAGCAGAGCAAGGAGCAGGGAGCAGAGCAGGGAGCCCAAGGCGGGGGTTGTCCCAGGACCCTGAGATCATGACCTGAGCTGAAGGCAGACGCTTAACCAACTGAGCCACCCAGGTGCCCCAAAATACTAAATTTAATTTAATTTATTTATTTTTAAAGATTTTACCTATTTGTTTGAGATAGAGAGCAAGAGAGAATGAGCAAGAGCTGGGGGGGGGGCGGGCAGAGGAAGAGGGAGCAGACTCCCCACTGAGCAGGGAGCCCAACTTGGGGCTCCATCCCAGGACCCCGGGATCATGACCCAAGGCGAAGGCAGACACCCAACTGACTGAGCCACCCTGGCACCCCCAACATATTGAATTTTAAATGTATTATTTCATTTTTTAAAAGACTTTGAGAGAGAGAGAGAGCACATAGGAGCAGGGGGAGGGGCAGAGGAAGAGGGACAAGCAGACTCCCTGCTGAGCAGGGAGCCTGACATGGGGTTTGATCCCAGGACCCTGAGATCATGACCTGAGCCCAAGGCAGATGCTTCAGTGACTGAGCCACCCAAGTGCCCCTACTATTTCATTTTTAATGTGTGTAGCCCCAACAGATTAATAACTATTGAACTCATTCTATGTATGGGAAAACTTAGACTAAGAGAAATTAAGGAACATGCCCGTGGTCACACCCCAGTCCTGGAGTTCCTGGAATTCCAAAGTCAACCTGCTTTCCATTGCTCCTTGGTACCTCTCATTTTGTCTATAAAGCTCTCTTGTTATGTAGCCATTAAGTTGATCTTTAGTCAAAGGTAAATAAATCTTGTACTCACACCTTTGGAGGAGGAGGGGGTAATCAGAGATAACATATCATTTCAGTCAAAGCAAATAACTTGATATTTTAGTTAATCCATGAGGCTCTTTTATAGGGAAATTTATTATTTTCCTTTTAGAAAATGGCATGGCAGCCCTTTTTCATTCTAGCATCTTAAAGGGCAGAGCTCATACTCTCACATAAAATAGTGGGCTTTTCTCTCCAGTATACTATAAAACACTATTAATTTAATATTTCTCACTCATTTGTCATAAAACAGGCACTATGCTAAGAGCTGGGTTAGAACGGTGAACAAAACAGACGCAGTCTCTACACTTATGGTTGCTTCTATTTTAATGGGGAGGCATACATTAAGAAATAATTTATGAAGTGTGATCATCACTCTGTGGGGAAATACAAGGTGATTTGAGAGTGTGTTCCGGGGAACGGGGATAGTAGTCTTGGTGTGCTGGGGGTGGGTATCAAAGACAAGTTCTTCAGGAAGCAAAATTTGAGCCAAGATCTGCAGAAAGCGTGATCAAGGAGGTCTGCTTAAGGGACTGAGAGGACTCTGGGGTGCCCAGAGAATTGGTGAGGGAGGAGAACAGCTCACGTTAAGGTTGAAGAAGTAAGCGTGAACAGAGAGCTTGCAGGGCTCTGTGGCACTTTAAGGCATTTTGCTCTTAGGCCCAAAACTATGGGAATCCTTTGAAGAGTTTCAGCAGTGTCTACTCACAACACTTCTGACAACTAAGATTTTTTTTTTCTTCCCGACACCAAATAGTCAGTGTCTTTTCCCACACCACTTCTTCAACTATCTGATACCGGCTGGATGTGCAACAATTCATTTCAATATGGACGCCATCTACCTGGAATTAGCATCAGCTCCCACAGGTTAAGGGACTTCGTCCCACAAGACTGCTCCCATCACAGACACTAAAGACAAGTCTGGTCCACTCTTCCTTCTGACTGACCAGCTATAAATGGAGGGTTTCCACAACCCCCTCCCGGGTTTGATAATTAGCTAGAATGATTCATGGAATTCAGGAAAAGGGCTTTGCTTACTATGACTGGTTTCTTATAAAAGTTAGAACTCAGGGCCGCCTGGCTGGCTTAGTCAGTAGAGCATGCAACTCTTGATCTTGGAGTCATGAGTTCAAGCCCCATGTTAGAGACTACTTAAAAATGAAATCTTAAAAGGGTGCTTGGGTGGTTCAGTTAGTTAAAGATTTGATTCTTGATCTCAGCTCAGGTCTTGATCTCAGGGTCGTGAGTTCAAGTCCCGCGTTGGGCTCTGTGCTGGGCATGGAGCCTACTTAAAAAAAAAAACTTAAAGAAATATATATTTTTTAAAAGATTTTATTTATTTATTTATTTGACAGAGAGAGAAACAGCCAGCGAGAGAGGGAACACAAGCAGGGGGAGGGGGAGAGGAAGAAGCAGGCTCATAGCAGAGGAGCCCGATGTGGGGCTCGATCCCACAAAGCCGGGATCACGCCCTGAGCCGAAGGCAGACGCTTAACTGCTGTGCCACCCAGGCACCCCGTGAAATGTTTTAAAAAATAAAACAAATATTTTTTAAATTACTAAAACAAAGAAACTTTAGGGGCGCCTGGCTAGCTCACTTGGAAGAGCATGCAACTCTTGACCTCGGGGTCATAAGTTCAAGCCCCATGTTGGGCGTAGAGATTACCAAAAAAAAAAAAAAAAAAAAAAAAACTTAAAAAAAAATGTTAGAACTCAGAAACAGGGGCGCCTGGGTGGCACAGCGGTTAAGCGTCTGCCTTCGGCTCAGGGCGTGACCCCGGCATTGTGGGATCGAGCCCCACATCAGGCTCCTCCGCTGTGAGCCTGCTTCTTCCTCTCCCACTCCCCCTGCTTGTGTTCCCTCTCTCACTGGCTGTCTCTATCTCTGCCGAATGAATAAATAAAGTCTTTAAAAAAAAAAGAAAAAAAAAAAAAGAACTCAGAAACAGCCAAATGAAAGAGATGCACAGGGCAAAATGTGGGGAAGGAACTTGGAGGTCCCATGCCCTCTGGGTGGGTGGGCCACCCTTCCGGCACCTCCATGTATATTCACCAATCCAGAAGTTCTCCAAACCCCATAATTCAGGGGTTCTGCTGGAGGTTTCATTGTGCAGGCATAATTGATGAAATCACCCAGCATTGGTGACTGAACTCAATCTCTAGCCCATCTCCTCCCCCCAGAGTTTGACAGGTGGAGCTGGAAGTTCGGACTCTCTAATCACACACGGGGTTTGGGTTTCCAGTGAACAGCCTCCACCCTGGAGCTATCTAAGAGCCCCCCCCCCCCCCCGCACCACCAGTCACCTCAGTAGCATATAAAAGACAGTGTCATCACTCCAGAGCTTCTAAGGGTTTTACGAGCGGCATACTAGGAACTGGGGACGCAGGTTTCATGTGGAAGGATACGCTCAGGTTTCTATTTTTGAAAATACCACTCTGCAGGATGGAAAATGGACTGGGGGAGAGAAATCAAAGTGAGGGTCGATGGAAGCTTGGTCCAGGGGGTGGAGGAAGAGCTGGAGAGAAGAGCATACACCAGGGACAGGCACGCACAATAGCAGGACGGGGAGGTGGCTTGGATGGTGACGGTGAAGCAGGAAGAGGCATGTCAGGGATAGGTCCCTGGGGCCTGTCTGCGCAGCCGGAAGGCGAGTGTTGAGGGAATCATGAGGTAAGAACTGGAGGAGGACTAGGGCTAGGTGAACGTGCGTGAAGTCAGCGTGCAGCACATTCTACTGAAGGTGGTTGTGAGACATTCGAGCAGAGTGTCAGACAAGCAGCTGGAGATAGTCATTCTCGCAATGACATGCTTCCAGATAGCTCTGGCTACGGATGCTCATCGGATCACCCGGGGACGGGATACAAAGTGAGAAAAGCCGGAGACTGAAGCATGGGCTGATTATCTAGCTCAGGAATTTGACCAAACTGTCCTCTCTTCCAGTCTTGTCATTTGGTCCCTAATAGGTACTGAATAATTGTTTGAAGAATAACATTTGAAAAATATTTTCAGTGATTATTTGGACGTCATTCTGGGCTGGTCATAAGAGCAAGTAAGATACCACTGGTTTACTTGCCTCCCTTATTCCCTCTCAATTACACAATTTTTAGGCAGCAGAAAAGAGATAGTGCCAGGAATCATTATTTTGGTGTTTGATTGTAGCACGGAAGAGAGCCCTGACCAATATCTGACCACTAAATTCCACTGCCATTTCCTCTGGGAAAACCTTTCCCTGTCCTCCCCATCTCTTTTAAGGTTCCCAGACCCAGTTTCAATGTGTCTGTGAGGGGCTCTCCCACCCCGACACCAAAGAATTCTTGGACAGCACCTGGGGTATCCAAGAATTCAACTGAATTCCGACACTATCTACCTAGAAATAGCACCAGACTCCACAGGTTAAGGGTTCAGTCGTCCAGGGGGCACCTGGCTGGCTCATTCGGTAGAACCCGTGACTTTGATCTCAGGACTTTAAGTTTGAGGCCCATATTGGGTATAGAGATAACCTAAAATGAAACCCTTAAAAAAAAAAGATTCAGTCCTACAAGACTGCCCTTTGTCCCCCACTTCAGACGCCAGTCACAAACCCCAGCCCTGTTACCTGTGCTTCTGAGAAACCAGCGACAGAGTGGAGGTTACAACTACCTCCCTCTTAGGTTCAATTAATCTGCTAGTGCAGCTCCCAGAACTCAGGGAAACACTTACTTACATTTACCGGTTTACTTATTTATTTTTTAAAAAAGATTTTACCCATTTATTTGAGAGAGACAGAGAGAAAGAGAATGAGAAGTGGGGAGGAGCGGGGGGGGGGGGGGAGGGAGAGAGAAGCAGACTCCCCACTGAGCAGGAAGCCCATGGTGGGGCTGGATCCCAGGACCCAGAGATCACCACCCAAACCCAAGGCAGACGCCCAACAGACTGAGCCACTCCGGTGCCCCAATTTACCAGTTTATTAAAAGGATATAATAAAGGATACGAATCAACCTCCCGATGAGGAGACACATAGGGCAAGGTCCCTAACTAAGGAGCTTCTATCCTCACAGACCTGGTGGCATGTCCAAGCTTTCTGGTTCCCCAAGTGAGGAAACTCTCAGAAAAAGAAAAAAAAAAAAGGACCAAAATGCTGTCCTCTTGTTTTTTTATGGAGGCTTCATTACATAGTCATGATTGACTAAGCCATTGGCCACTGGCAACCTCCAGGCCCACTCCTCTCCCCAGAGGTCGGGGACAGGGTGGGACCAAAAGTTCCAACCCTCTAATCCTGACAGCAGCCCCCACACTCGGATGGAATGCAAAAGTCATCTTCATCGATAAGAAGACACCCATTTCACCTCTATGGCCCTGAAGTATTTTCAGAAACTGTGGATGAAGACCAAATACATCTGAGAAATATATTATATTTGGTCATCTGAACTACCACATATGTATTTCTTATAAATCATTATATAACACACCATCCCACAGAAGAAAATTCCATCTTTGGCTCTCCCTGTACTCAGGATATACTTCCATCATTCCAGTAGAGCACTGGGCCTTTCTTTGTCGATGGGACTGTCTCCCTAGAAGACCGTGAGCTCTTTAAAGGCAGATACGTCGTCTTATTTCATCTTTGTATCTACAGTACGTTGCTCAGCATGAAGTAGAAAGTTCTCAACACATTTTTTTAAAAGAATAAACTTTATCTTTGAGAGCAGTTTCAGGTTCACAGCCAAATGGAGCAGAAAGTGCAGAATTTCCATATAATCCCTGCCCCCCCCACCCCGGCCTGCACACAGCCTCCCACACTAGGGACATCCTAGACCTGAGCGCTATGTTTGATACCGTTGATGAGCCCACAAAACACATCACAATCATCCGAAGTCTGTAGCTTACATTAGAGTTCACGCAGCATGGGAAATGGTACAGGTTGGGACAAACGTATAATGACATGTATCCAACATCATAGTGTCACACAGAATAGTTTCGCTGTTCTAGAAACCATCCGTGTTCTGCCTATTCCTTCCTCCCTTCTCTGACCCCTGGGAAATCACGGATCATTTTACTGTCTCTGTACTTTTGCCTTTTCCAGAATGTCGTGTGGTTGAAATCATACAGTCTGTAGTCTTTTCAGATTTGCTCCTTTCACTTAGTAATATGCATTTAAATTTCTTTCCTATCTTTTCATGGCTTGATAGCTTTTTTGCATTAAATAATATTCCATTGTTTAGATGTACCACAGTTGACTAATCCGTCCACCTACTGAGGACGTCTTGGTTGCTTACAAGTTTTGGCATTTATGAATAAAGCTGCTATAAATATCCATGTGCAGTTTTTTTTGTACGGACATACATTTGCAGTTTATTTGGGTAAATGTCAAACAGCATTGAGTGCTGGATTGATGGTAAGAGTAGGTTTAGTTTTGTAAGAAACTGCCAAACTCTCTTCCAAAGTGACTGTACCATTCTGCGTTCCCACCGACAAGGAATGAGAACTCACATCCCCGCCGACACCACTACGTACTATCTGAATGGCAGAAATACCTTAAATTTGTTTTTCCTCCGTCAGTGGATGGCTTGTATTTATCGGTAAGGTGATGCGAAGCGGCTCAGAGCAAACAATTACTTAGGAGTTTCCCTTGCAAGTGAACTGCAAACTCGAACCTCCAAAACATGGTGAAATTAGATTTAGAAGTAAAATGTAGATTTTATTTATTTGGCTCCAATTAGTATGCAAAAATACTCTGTTCTTATAACGAGCATACTGTTGGGAGATTAATAAGAACAAGAAAGAATTAGGTATTGAGGATACCTGCAGATTGAATAATGAAAGATTTAAAGGAACATTTTGGGAAGTTTATTAATCATTGTTGATTAAATGACAATGATTTGTTGCTCTATATCGTTTGGGAAAAAATAGGACATTAGGTCGCTAATGTTTGCTTATTTGTAAGATGAGCCCAAGTCATAAGTTATGTCTACAATGCTGTCCTTATTCACTTGAAATGCCCTTTAATATCCTACCAAGAAAGCTCCTATTCAATTACTTAAGAACACTTAAACTTCAGAAATTATGAGCTGTTTGAACAGGTTGATTCAATTAAGAGTATACAAAAAACCCATATAACTATTGTCATAAAATTCCTTAAGATTATGCAAAAGCCACATGATCTTCCTGAGGTAGGAATGAAACGCAACCAGAGCTGTTTTCTTTCTACTGTGTGTTATTAAGTGTAATTGCTTCATTCTCGTGATTGCTTTTGAAAGAGAAGGAATCAATCAAGCTTTCACCAAAAGCGGATGCCACTGCATTATGTATGAGGCTGGCAAGGGAAGAGAAGCCTGGGACCTAGAAGGAAACCGGTATCTAAAGCACTTACAAATGGGAGGCTCTCGTGTGTCCACGTCTCCTTTGTCAAGGGGCACGCTGCCTTTGAACATGAACTTCAACGTTATTCACTTCATATAAGTTTCTCGAGTTTATTTTCTAAGATAGGGCAGCCCCTTGCATGTGAAGATGATGTCGACACATTACAAAAATATAAAGACACACTTTCCCCGGGAGTGTTGAAAAGGCCCTGTCTACACTGCCTCCTCAAAGTCGCTTGGGAGTTCACAGCATTCATTTTTGCGATGGCAAAGCAGGATTAGGAGTGTTGATGACGGAAGAAAATTATCCTCTGAATCTCCTGGCTCCTGGGGGTAAATCCTTGGCCTCATGGGTACCAGCACCCAACCAGCTGAGTGAATTGGCCTAGATTCTTTTTTTTTTTTTTCTAGTTAGAGCTTATTATTTGTTTTTAAATAATCTCCCCACCCAACAGGGGCTCAAACTCACAACTCCAAGATCATGAGTTACATGCTCTATGGACTGAGCCAGCCGGGTGCCCCTGACATTCATGGAGTTTTAAAGCCACGTTAGAACCCAGGTTACCTCCAGCATCGTTCCAGAGCCGTTTCTTATTTTGAAAGCCTTTCCATTCAACCTGCCAGCAAGACCAGGATTCATCAATGTGTAATTTGTTTGTGATCTTTGTAGGCACAGTTCAGCAGGCAGCAGAAACAGCTGGGAAGGGCAGGATACCTTAGGTGGAGAGGAGTCTCTGAGGGAAAAATAAGAATTTGGTAGAGAAAGCATTATTTATTTATTTTTTATTTTTTAAAAAAGAGTTGTTTATTTATTTGAGCAAGAGAGAGAAAGAAAGAGCAAGCAGGGGTCGAGGGTGGGCAGAGGAAGAGAATCTCAGGCAGACTCCCTGCTGAGCCCAGAGCCTGACTCCTGGCTCTGTCCTATGATGCTGCCATCATGACCCAAGTGGAAATCAAGAGTCGGAGGCCTGACAGAGCCACCCAAGTGCCCCCAGAAAGCATCTTTTAATGGACCTTTCTCTAGAGAAATCACATCATCTTCTGGCCTGACAGAGATTTGACTCTAATCATTATAGTTCCATGGAAGTCGCAGGTCATTAACAAAAACTGAAAACCCATTTTTCTATAAAAGAGGCATTTTTCTTAAGTGTCTAGTTTCCTTTTTATTCAGAATAATTTTAACGAACTAAATGGTTGAACGTGGACTGGACTGCCTGAACGCGCTCCTTTCACAGCCCTTAGGAGGATGGAGAGGAGGGAGAGGGAACTCACATTTTTTGAGAGCCTCCTTAGGACCAGCTTCAGGACCCAGTTATTTCCCAAGTTCCTTTAGAGTGAGATGAGGAAAGGCTGGGAGAAGCCAGGCGGAGGATAGGCCTCGTAGCGGGGACTACAGTCTGGTTCAGGCCCTGTCCTTGCTGAAGACTTGGTCCCTGATAGGAAGGGAGAAAGAGAGGGGTCACTGTACACCTAGACCAAGTAGTACAGAAAAGTACTTCGCTCGAGCAGCCCTAAGAGAGTGTCCTTCTGTGCTGTGACTGTGTCTACACAGCCTAAACATGTAGCCCAGTGCTAGGAGCTTGGGTAATTCCCGTTAACATCATTTATTTATTTATTTACTTTTAAAAGGTTTTATTTGAGAGAGAGAGAGCGTGCCCACGCTCAGAGGGGGGGAGGAGCAGAGGCAGACGGAGACCCACCGAGCTGGGAGCCCACTCGGGACTCCATTCCAGGACCCCTGGGATCATGACCTGAGCCAAAGACAGATGCTTCTCCGACTGAGCCACGCAGGCACCGCCCCTCCCCCATTAATGTCATTTAAAGCATGTGTTTAATGTCAGCTGTTTTCACCACTGCTGTAACAGATTTTGATCATCATTTGAGTCCACTTTTTTTGGCCAAACACTGTTGCTGGAATAGAATGATACGAGCAAGGGCTGGGTGGTGGGCTCCCACTGCAATTCCACTGAAATATCTATTATTAATATCCCATTAACAGCTCCGAATTTGGTTAATCTCTTAATTAGAAGGCACTAGGCATTAAAGACAAGCTGACCCGAATACAGTTGGCTGTCAGGTGCTAAATGGCGGCCCTGCAGGGGCTCGGCCAGCCAGCACGAGAGGCGGCCATGCCTCGGGGGCGTCCCCGAGGCCAGAGGCAATGAGGAAGACCGTTGAGCAGGAGAGGCTTGCACCTGCTGCCAGACAGCAGTGCGGTACCAGACACCCTGCCTCTGGGGTCAAACGTCTTACTTGTTTTCTGAAGTTAGTAGAAGCCTCAAAACTTGGGAACATGCCCTTTCTCTCTGTCCCATTTTTAGAAAGATGTAGAGGAGAACCTTTAGGAAGGGTTCTCTGATTTTTTTTTAAAGATTTTATTTATTTATAAAAAAATTTATTTATAAAAAAAATAAATAAAGGGTGGGGAGGAGCAGAGGGAGAGGGACAGGCCGACTCTGCACTGAGTGCAGAGCCAGACGCGGGGCTCGACCTCACGACCCCGAGATCATGACCTGAGCCACCCAGGCGCCCCGAAAGGGTTCTCTTGCGTAATTTTGTATTAAATTGACTAGGTAATGGAGCAGCCAAGTTCCCCGCAAAAACTTACATGCTAAAGTTTGAGTCTTGTGTTATCATCACTCGTAACAAACGTCATAAATCCGGTGGCTTGCCACAGCACGCGCACCTCAGCCACAGTTCTCTAGGTCCGAAATCGTTGGGGGAGGGGGTTTCGGGCCAAAATCTAGGTATTAGCCCAGCAGTGCTCTGATCTGGAGGCTCCGAGGATGAGTCTCTTTCACGCTCATTCAGGTTGTGGGCAGAATTCAGGTCCTGGTCGATGTAGGACAAAAGGCCCCATTTCCTCGCCGGCTGTCAGCCAGGGGCTATTCTCGGAGGCCACTTTTGTTCTCCTACGTGGCCCCTCTTCATCTTCAACCCAGCAAGAGGGCGGCGTCCAGTCCTTGAGTCGTTAACCCCTCTGGCTTCTCCTGCTTCTTGATGGAGAGGTCTCCATGATTTTAAAGGGCTCGTGAGGGAGATTCGGTGCATCTGGATAAAAGCCCTTCTCTATTTAACGTCCCCTGATCACGGGAGGGCTGGCTCATCGCAGTCGTAAGTCCCACCTGCACTCAGAGGGGCGGGGTTCACGGCCGTTCTCAGCATTCGACCTGCCCTGAGTCTTAAAATCGGTTGTCTCTCAAAGGACGGTGAAGAGAAGGGACCGATCAGGCCCACCTTGGGGGGAGTTGGTTCAGTGCCTCCTTTTCGACCTTCTTGCTGTGAGGATTGGCAAAGGCAAGCTTGACAATCTTGACGGCCGAGGTGAAATGCTCTACCTGGGGCCCGAAGAGGTTGGTGGCTCTCGCCCTCCCCCGGGCATGTGGTCCACTCCTAAAGCCAGGGTCAGACTCCGAGAAAGCGAATGCATTTCCTGTTATTCTCTATCCTCTCTGAGCTCCCACATTCCTGCAGCCTTGGGAACCAGCAAACATTTATTACACACTTACTCGTTCAGCGAAGATTAACTACGTGCGAAGCACTCTGGTGAGCGGTGGGGGTAGAGAGACGCCCCAGGCAGCCGCTGACCTCCCGGGGCTACTAAATGCTGTGACAGGGGAGAAGCGAAGGCTGCAAGGGACACAAAAGAGGAACGTTTCATCCCAAGAGGGACGATGCAGTCAAGAAACTCTTTGGAGGTAGTGAGGTCCAGGGCGAGGCCAGGGAAGTGGGAATTTCCTAGACAAAGGCAAAGTGCGTGCCAGGGAGCACTCGTGTGCCCAGGGGAGACTGTCGCCAGGAGAGGGAACAGCATGGCTTTGTGGTCAGCTTGGATGTCCCTACTCCACGAAGCTTGAGCAAGCAGAAGATTTGAGGGGACAAGGTTGTCAGACATTTGTTGTAATTAAGTACTCAGACTCTGAAGCCACCTTTTTTTTTTTTTTTTTTTTTTTTTGAGAGGGAGAGGGTGAGGGGAGGCAGAGGGAGAGGGAGGGAGAGAATCTCAAGCAGACTCCACCCAGCCCAGAGCCTGATGCGCAGCTGGACCTCACAACCCCGAGATCATGACCTGAGCCCAGATCAGGAGCTGGACGCTTAGGGGCGCCTGGGTAGCACAGGTGTTGGGCGTCTGCCTTCGGCTCAGGGCGTGATCCCGGCGTTATGGGATCGAGCCCCGCATCAGGCTCCTCCGCTATGAGCCTGCTTCTTCCTCTCCCACTCCCCTGCTGTGTTCCCTCTCTCGCTGGCTGTCTCTCTGTCACATAAGTAAATAAAATCTTAAAAAAAAAAAAAAAGAGTTGGACGCTTAACTGACTGAGCCACCCAAGTGCCCCGCCTTCTGTCTTTTTAAAAAACTGTGACACGTCACATAAAATTTACTATTTTAACCATTTAAAAGTGTTCAATTCAGTGGCATTAAGTCCATCTGCAACTATCTAGTGTGCAAGCATCACCACCTTCTAGTTACAAACTTTTTCATCACCCAGATGGAAATCTGTACCAATGCAGTACTCACTTCTCATTTCCCCCTCTCCCCAGCCTCTGCCCCTGGCCACTGCTCATCTGCTTTCTGTCTATGGATTTGTCTATAGTGGACACTTCATACCAATGGAATCATACACCACGTGGCCTTTTGTGTCTGGCTTCTTTCGCATCACATATATATATATTTTTTAAGATTTTACCTTTTAAATAATCTCTACACCCAGCAGGGGGCTCGAACTCACAACCCCGAGATCAACAGCCATGCGCTTCACCAGCTGAGGCGCTAGGCACCGCACTTCACATAGTGATGTGAGGTTCATCTGTGGCGGAGCAGTATTCCATTCCACCTCATGGCTGGATAATGGTCCACTGTATGATACACTGCAATTTGTTTATCCATCCATCCACTGATGGACGCTGGATTGTTTCCATCTCTTGGCTTTGTGAATAGCACTGCAATAAACATTTGTGTACAGGTTTTTTTTTAACATCTGTTCTTAACTCTTTTGGGTATATACCTAGGAATAGGATTACTGGGGCATGTTTCACTTGTTGAAGAAACAACGAATTGTTTTCACAGCGACAGCACCATTTTATGTTCCCGCCAACAACATGTGACGGTTCCAATTCCTCCCCAACCCTGTCTTTTCTGATCCTGGCTCTACCACCCACCAGTTGTTAAACCTTGGCAAGTCTTTAACTTCTCTGTACCTCAGTTTTCTCATCTGTAAAAGGATGAAAACCATGGCGTGTCCTGTGGCAGGTTGTTGCGAGGATTACACACGGTCAATATGCATACTTTTGTTCATAGATATAGGACAGTGTTTGGCATGAATTGGTTGAACCATGTGAAATTGCTGATGGACTGCTAATTGGTGTACAGAGAAGGTAATTTTATATGACTCAAGCTGATAACAAGCAGTATAGAGCAGTTTGGTTTAATTAGGTAAGGGCCAGGGAAACAGTTCATCTTTTGCCTAAGACTAACAGGGCCCTCATTAAAGGGTTTCAAATAGGACAGTGACATGATGATATCTAGCAAATAGACTGAAAGGTTGGTGGGGGAGAATTGAAAAAAAAGAAAGAAGGAAGTGAGAGGTAAGTCTGCATGCGGTCCGTTGGGAGGCTGGTGCAGGAATCCAGGTGAGATGTAATGGTGGCAGTGAGGGCGAAACTCAGGAGCTGTAACCAAGAGAGCTTTGGAAGGTAAAATGGACAGGGAGGGTATACTGACCAGTGGTGGGATGATACTGCTTCTGTTGGTTTTATCTCTGAAATACTGCTCAAACACTCTTGGTTCACTCCATCTCGGTTATCATGACTGCAGTCCAAAGTATGTCATCTCTCAAGTAGCCTGCCACAACGATATCCTAATCAACTTTCCATATCAATTATTATTTGCATTCCATTTTTTTTCTAATCCAATCTCCGTATTGCGAAGTGTTATTAAGAAAGTACTTCAGGGGAGCCTGGGTGGCTCAGTCGGTTGGGCATCCTACTTTTGGTGTTGGCTGATGTCCTGATCATGGGATGGTGGGATCTAACCCTGTTTGGGTTCCCTGCTCAGCATGGAACTCTCTAAAATAAATAAATAAATAAGTGATGCCTGGGTGGCTCAGTTGGTTAAGCATCTGCCTTTGGCTCCAGTCATGATCCCAGGGTCCTGGGATCGAGTCCCGCATCGGGCTCCTTGTTCAGTGAGGAGCCTGCTTCTCCCTCTCCCTCTGCCTCTGCCTGCCCCTCCCCCTGCTTGTGTGCACTTTCTCTCTCTCTCTCTGACAAAGAAATAAATAAAATCTTAAAATAGGGGTGCCTGGGTGGCTCATTTGGTTAAGTGTCTGCCTTCAGCTCAGCTCAAGATCTCAGTGTCCTGGATTCGAGCCCAGCATCATGCTTCTCCTTCTGCCTCGGCCTCTGCCCTTCCCCCTGCTCATGCTCACTCTCAAATAAATAAAAAATCTTTAAAAAAAAGTCTTAAAATAAATAGAAAAATAAATAAAATCTAAAAAAAGTACTTCAGCTATACAAAAAAGGAAAAAGAATAATGTATATTCATGTATGCGGCTCATATAGTAAAAAATAAAACTGCACATAGCTATGTCCCTCCTGTAACCCTCCCCAGTCATATTCTCCTCTCCTGGTAATCAAATGTTACAGATGGAGAGGTCACTACCACCCTGAGTTTGGTATTTATCATTTTCTCACATCTTCATGCTTTTACAACATTTACATGTATCCCTATGTGTTTGTGTATTTGTATATTTTCTTGAATATTTTTTTGCTTCACGTAGAAGAAATCACATTGTGTGTATTCCTTTGTCACTGTTCCCCACCCCCGCCCTACTTAAACTCGAATCTGTGTGACGTTTTCATGCTGAAACATGTTGTCCTGTGCATTGATTTTCGGTGCAGAGGAATCTTCATTGTACAAGTATGAAAAATGACAGTTATTCTATTCAAAAGGCAAATCTGATCATGTCAATCTCCTGCTTAAAATACCTCAGCAATTTTCCACTGCTCTGAGGCTGAAGACAACAATCCGGCCTGGCTTGATTTCAAGCTCTTTCTGGAGCCAATGCCTCATCTTAAGCCCCTTGTCTTCCCCTCCTATTAACTAACTCCACTCATTCTTCACATCTCAGCTCAAATTTACTTCCTTGAGAAAGTTAGCCCCACTCTCTCTACTACACCTGCCAGATCACTTCTCTTATGCTTTCCTAACACAGCAATCTTTCCTTGGGATGCCTGGGTGGCTCAGTCGATTGAGCGTCCGTCTCTTGATTTCGGCTTGGGTCACGATCTCAGGGTTGTGGAATCAAGCCCCGTGTCAGGCTCTGCTCAGTCCGGAGTCTGCTTGAGATTCTCTCTCTCTCTCCCTCTGCTCCTCCCCTGCTCACCTGCTGTGTACTCTCTCTCTCCCAAATGAATACATAAATCTTAAAAAAATAAAAAGAAAACCTTAAAAAACACAGCAATCTTACCTTTATAGCACCCGCCAGAACAAACAATCACATGATTTAATTAATGTTAGTCTCTCCCTCCCCAAACTGGAAGCTGGTGGAGGCCATATCTAGTTTTGCTCATAACTGCATCTCCAAGAGTTCCTCCAAGAGTACTTAGTCAGTGTTTAATAAAATTCGGCTGATTGAATGAGAAGAAAAATAGGTACTGAAAACCTTTTCCTGCCTAGTAGGTGTATTTTCCCATTTAATTCTACTAAATTAAAACTTATTAAATACTGTCAAAAGAAAAATTTCCACAGACCAATTTACCGATCTAGTAGGTTTTTACTCAGTGATTCATGAATTTGGGCAGCATCCAATCTAGCAGATAGAAAGGCGCTCTGAAGAGCCATAGAAGGTGAGAGATTTTATAGACCAAAGCTGAAAGGAAGAGGAAGTTACACTAGGCCCTTGCTGATTGGTTAAAGCAGGACTACTTTTGGGGAGCCTTTCTGGCTCAGTTGGTGAAGTAGATGACTTTCCATCTCAGAGTTGTGAGTTCAAGCCCCACTTTGGGTATAGAGATTACATAAAAATAAAACCTTTGGGAAAAAAAAAACCAAAACACAGCAGGACTACTTTCCTTACATGGAAAGGGGAAAAGGGAACTTTAGCACCGGGTTGACCTGGGTCGTCTTCTTCTGGGAGAGCTGAGTGTAGGAACTTATTAAGTTTTGCTTTGCTGCTATAGGGCTTAGCATGAGCAACTCCATCTTGGGTCTACTCTACATATTTTAATAACACATATTCCAGAATTTAATTTCAGACCATGATGGGGTAGCCGGGACTAGATACACCCTCCCTTTGTAAACAACTAGAAAACTGGACAAAGTAAATGAAACAACTCTTCTCAGACACTGGACAACAAACACTGCGGGACTGTGATCCCTGAGGCGAGGGAAACAAATGAGGCAAGTCCTATTTGTCCTGGGGATATTTTTCTGGCCAATGATGCGGGGAGGGAGATTCCAAGCAGAGATAGCACTGGATTCAAAAGAAGGAAAAAAGGAAAAAGGACTAAAGAACAGATAAGACAATAGTAAACAAACAGTAAGATGGTAGACTTAAACTCGACCATATTGATAGTTACATTAAATGCTGATAGTCAAAACAGTCCAATTAGGATGCAGAGATTGTCATGCTGAATATAAAAACAAGGTTGGGGCGCCTGGTTGGCTTAGTCGGTAGGGCATGGGACTCTTCATCTCTGGGGTTGTGGGTTCCAGCCCCACGCTGGGCATAGAGATTACTTAAAAATAAAATCTTAAAAAAAAAAAGGCAAGTTCCAATGATTGGGCCGTCTATTAAGAAATATACTTTATGTATGTATGTATGTATGTAAACCTAATGCCCAACGTGGGGTTTGAACTCACAACCCTGAAATCAAGAGTCAGTGGCTTTGGGGCGCCTGGGTGGCTCAGTCGGTTAAGTGTCTGACTCGATTTTGGCTCAGGTCATGATTTCAGGGTCATGGGATCAAGTTCCTTATTGGGATCTGCACTCAGCGTGGAGTCAGTTTGTCCCTCTCCCTCTGCTTGTCCCCTGGCTTGCCCTCTCTGTCAAATCAATCAATCAATCAATCAATCCTTAAAAAAAAAAAGTCTGCCGCTTCACCGACTAAGCCAGCCAGGGGCCCCAAGAAATGCACTTTAAATATGAAGACACATAAAGGTTAGTAAAAGGGTAGAAAAAAATACTAGGCAAACACTAATCATAAAAAGCTGAAATTGCTATATTAACGTCAGGCAAAGTGGACATCAAGACAAGGAATTTTATTAGTGACACTTTATACAATGACAAGAAGTGAATTCATTGAGGGGCGCCTGGCTGACTCAGTCAACAGAGCATGCAACGCTTGATCTTGGGGTTGTGATTTCAAGCCCCACATTGGGTGAGGCGCTTACTAAAAAAACAAATGAACTTAAAAAAAAGTGAATGCATTGAAAAGACATAACAATCCTAAATACGCTTGTGTTATAACATTTTTTTCTCCTTCTGGTCCTTGCTCCCTTCTGTCTCTAATTCTCATACTTATATCCTTATTGTTTCCAGAGTTTTACCTTCTTCACTTCCTTTTCCTTTCGGATTTCTTCTACCTCTATAAAACGAGGTAAACGGACCATAGTTCATATATCATTTCCGTAAAGTGTATATGTGTTGATTGTCCTTTCGGTTCATCCATAGGAATCTTATGAGAACCGATTACTGTCACTTAGAAAGCAATCACAGACCTCCTGTACGTTTTCCGGAACACTCTGGTCCAGATACTATTAAGGTCAAAGCCTAGTGCCTCTTCAGACCTGAGTATCTGGGGACAAGATAGATTTATACTATTATTTAAAAAAAAATAGGGTTGGTGTGATTTAAAAATATAACTCTGCACCTTGTCTATACAATGTCTTATGAGCTGTCCCATCGGCAATCAAACTCCTTGGAGTTTCAAGTCGCTTATGTTGCTGTTCCTGAGATTTCCTTGGAGAGGATACACTTACTGCATCGAATCCCACTGGACCAATTTACAAATAACTTTCTACTCTGCGTCCTCGGCCGTGACTTCTTTTTGGCACACTGGTCAGCTTTCCTTCAGAGTCAAGTTCTTCCCGTTGGAGCTGAGCCTGTTCCTGGGGAATTACCACCTGGCTTCACTGACTAGCTTTGGTCAGGCAATGCGCATGTGCTGGAGTCTGTCCTCTTAGAAGTCCAGTGAAACGGAGCAGACTGCAAGTAACGGTATTTTCCGAAATGACTTATTTATGGTTTTCTCTTTATACTTGGCTTTGAGTCAATCTCGAGGAAGTTTTATGGCAAAGATTTGGAGGTCACTTGGGGGCAGGAGGCCTCATCAAGTTGATTTTAACAGACTAGTTGATCTCCTGTTTCAGGTCCCAGGAGAACTCAAAAATGGAAGTTGATGTTCTGTTCTTTATTCTACAAGTAAGACATGATGGCTTGCCAAAAAAATTCACGGAATGTAGAATCCTTAAAGAAGATCCAGAATTAGCATTACCACACATATCGGGTTTTTCTGTGCGTGTATAATATCCATGTCTTTTTAGCAAAATGGGATCTTGTGAAACATATTACACTCTTTTTACTAAATACACAGTGAACAGGATTAACTGCGTGATAAGCGGCTGCATAGTATGGGTATTTTCTACTTTATTTAATCAATTCCCTAACAACAACAACAACAACAACAACAACAACAACAACAACAACAACAACTCATCTTTACAGGTGGACCCGTAGGTCGTGGGGTATTTTTTGCAACTTGGCCCATTCAACACTCACCTCAACTCGCTTTCCTGCCCTGCTCTATTCTAGACACTGGAATGGTAAACACTTGCTTTCCCAGACACCCTTCTGGGTCAGGCGGCCATATCATTTGGTTCGAGCCGGTGGAGAGGAGCCTGGCTCCCTCCCTGCACCCCCTGCCATGGGCTCCCTACTCTGACTGCTCCTGGCAGGAGATAAACTAGTTAAACCATTTACAAAACAAAGTACCAGTGCCTCCGGATACTCACCAGATTGTTTCTCGAAGCTATATTCCCAGAAGAAGCATTGCTGGGTCAAAGAGTACGTGTTTTTAATGCTTTTGAAAGGTTTTATTAACTGACATTCTCATCAGCCCTGTAGGAGGATACCAGCCCCTCCACCCCAACTGTGGACATTATCACTTTTTAAAAACAAGCACAGCTTCACTGAGGCATGACTGATACACAAAGAACTGGATGTATTTAATATGCACAGTTTGATGAGTTTGGACGTCTGAACACCAGTGAAACCATCATCAACCACAGTAGGAGACACCCAACACCAGCCAGACTGTCCTTGTGTCCTTTATGTTTTTGTGTGTGTGCGTGGTGGGAACACCCAACATGAGGTCTGCCCTCAACGATTTTCCCCCAGCTTTATTGAGATATAACTCACATAAAGCACTGTGTAAGTTTCTCTCTTAAATTTTGAAATGAATAATATCACATTGCATTATCACTTTTTGGGGCACAATTTCCAAACTACTGAGTAAAAAGGGATTTTTCATTGTTTTAATTTGTCTATCTTTGATTACCACCGATAACGAGCATCTGTCCATGTTTACTGTGTGCTTGTGTTTCTTTTATTAATTTCAAGTTACATCCGGGGCCTTGCTGGAAGCCTTTGCTGCCTCTTTCCTGCTCTTGAGCCATTTCAGGGGCTATGGCTAGGGGCCAATTTGTTTGAAATGCTAGCAACTCCATTAAGTCCCTGTCACTTTCCAGTAGGGTATTTCAGGCATGAGCTCCGTCTCAGGCCTGCTCTCTGGCAGCTTCCAGATGCCTCTACAACCCCAACACAAGGATCCAGGTGAGATATGCTACTTTTTTAAACTTTTAAAAGGATTTTTATTCATTTCACAGAGAGAGAGAGAGCATAAGCAGGGGCAGCAGAGGCAGGCAGAGGGAGAAGCAGACTCCCCGCTGAGCAAGGAGCCCAATTCCGGGCTCGGTCCCCGGACCCTGGGATCATGACCTGAGCCGAAGGCAGAAGCTAAACCGACTAAACCACCCAGGAGCCCCTTTATTAAAAATAAATAAATAAATAAATAAATAAAAATGTATACACATACACACACACACACACCAACACACATATTTGAGAGAGAGAATCTCAAGCAATCTCCCTGCTTAGTGTGGAGCCTGACCCAGGGCTGGATCTCACAACCTGAGATCAGGACCTGAGTCGAAATCAAGAGTTGGATCCTTAACCAACTGAGCCACCCAGGTGCCCTGAGATACAGTACTTCTTAAAAAAATAACCGTGCAGATCTTTGAGCATCTACTTAGGGCACATACTGAGAAAGTTTCTCGATATCTTCAGTTGCTACTTCAAATACAAAGGAATGAGCCATTCGTTCTCCTGTACGGTAGAAGTGAACAGCCTAATAGGCAGATAGTACTAACTACAGCCTAATAGCAATTTCTTATAAGTAATACAAATGTCTCCATATAAACTGTGCATTCTAAATAATTTGGATAATGACATGGATTTTTTCATGGGTGCTACTCCACTACGACATGGAACAACAGGTCTTTGTTTACCCATTTTTTTAAAAGGTTTTATTATTTTTTTATTTTTAAGATTTTATTTATTTAATTGCCAGAGAGTGAGAGAGCACAAGCAGGGGGAGCAGCAGAGAGAGAAGGAGAAGCAGACCCCCTGCTGAGCAGGGAGCCCGATGCGGGGCTCGATCCCAGAGCTCCGGGATCATGACCTGAGCAGAAGGCAGATGTTCAACCAACTGAGCCACCCGGGCGCCCCTGAAGATTTTGTTTTTAAGTGATCTCTACAATCAATGTAGGGCTCGAACCCACAACCCCGAGATCAAGAGTTGCATGCTCTACCAACTGAGCCAGCCAGGTGTCCCCAACATCCTTTTTAAATAAAAAATATTGCTTTCCATTTTTGTAACCGTCCTCAATATCTGGATTCACAGAAGACAGCCGGATTTTCTCATCTCCTTCTGCGTTCAATCAGTTGAAATATCAGAGGTCGCATAGCCTTTGGGAAACTCCACTGGTCACTACTGAGAGAATAAAGGTGAAAAAGGCAAAGAACATCCTAGTGTTACTATGAAAATAGTTTTGATTTCAAGGATCCCCTGGAAAGGTCTTAAAAGCCCCCAGGTGTTCCCAGCTACACCCAGCATGACTCTTGTGAGCCCCAGAGAGAAACTGGAGGGACAGGACAGTGCCGTCAGTACATTCACTCTCCTGGGTCTTCCCGTGCAGGGTTGTCTACACTGAGGCTGGCTTTGTCTCTGGAAAAAAAGCGGAAGGGCTTCTCTGAAGTACCTTTCTTCTTTGGATTCTAGCAACTTCTCCCCTCATCTCTCTGGGCCTTCGTGGGAAACGTCTGAGTTACTGCGTTATCTTCGTTCTTCTATACTCTGTGCACACGTTTGTGAATAACTTCTTAACGTATCCTCACACTCTAGCAGCACATTCAATGAAATGAAAATTCAACAAACAACACAGAACCTTATTATATGTCAGTGGTTTTCCAAGGGTGGTCCCTGCAGCACCAGCATTATCTGGAAACTTCTGAGAATCAGAATTCAAAATTTTGGACCACGCTCCAGAGTGACAAAATCAGAAATTCTAAGGGTGGGACCCAGAAATCTGTGTTTTAACAAGGGTTTCAGGTGATTTTAATGTAGGCTACATTGGGACCCAGTCTGAAAACACTGCTCAAATAACGTAATTCATAGTGCCCTAAATTTAGAAACTGTACTTAGATAAAGTTAGCCCTTAGTTAATAAAAGTTAATGGTAGCAAGCATTTACATGGTGCCAGGAAATGTTCTAAACACTTGACACATGTTAACTCATTTAGTCTTTACAACAACTGTAGTGTAATAATAACTATCAGGCCAACTTCTGATATGTGGAAAAAACGAGGCATAGAGAGCACGTAAGTACTTTGGCAAAGGGCGCATAGTAAGTGACAGAGCTAGGTTCCAATCCAGGCGGGCAATCCGTGCCGGGTCTGGGCTCCCGACTGCCACACAATGAGGCCCCAGAGCAGTAACAAGGGTCTGGAGGGATTCGGGTTTCCTAGCAACAGAGCTGATGGAAGGTCCCTTCAGCCACGCTGCCGGCCTAGGCTGATGGCTCACACGGTTTCCCAGCACTGGAGGAACAGAGATGAGCCCTTTCTAGGAAAGACAGAGAATGAGTCTTCTCTCAAGTAGACTCGATAGGCTTCTCTGAACGTAGCTGACAGGCTGTAAGGGACTTTCCAGGAAGTTGGTGAGGCACTGAGCTTGTGAGAGAGACACAGCGCTGGGGTTCTATCCTCTACTTAAATGTGTGGTCCCAGCCTTGAATTACATGAAATAGTTCTGCTGTAGTCCCCACGCCTCCGACCCAGTCTTTCATCTGATGTTTTAGGTTGACTTTTTATTGTTAATTATTTTAAAATAAAAAAATTATGGTAAATTAAAAAGTTAAATTTAAAAATTTAAAGTTTCTGCTTTTACAATACAAACACTTCAGAGATTTATTTTTAAGCTATGGACGAAGGATGTGATCCTTTCTTCTGGAAGAATTCTGGGAAAACTTTTCAAATCACTACTTTAGTATAACAAAAAATTTGTTTCTGCATTGAGTCAACTTATCCTTGTACATATATAGTTGTTCACAATTGTTCAATAGTGAGTTTCTCTGCCATGGGCTGAATCTACATAAAACCTTTATATGGTTAAAGTGACCGGGTATGTATAAATCATTACACTTACAAATATTTTAATGGCCAAATAGTCTAGGACAGTAGTCTTCAAATCAGTACACAGAAACATTTCATGGGTATGTAGGCAAGGATGACTTCAGTGGACTTGGTATCCAGAACTTTACTTTCCACGTGAACTCCTGCCTAAAACATACTGGCCCTCCGTCTCCTGAGATCAAGGCACTCCTTTCACATTAGCTCCTTTCTTCTTTGCTATGAAAAACTTACTTCTCTGAATCTCACTCTTGCACCCCAGGGTGTAAAATCCTCCAGGGTGGTGAAAAAGTGAATGACCACACAAGATCTCGTAGAAATGGATAGACTTAGAAATAATTAAAATCATTAAATTTTATGTATAATCATTTGTTGTGATCAAGTATGAAATAAAATGGAAATACAAGTTCAAGGAGGAAAAGGAATGATGTAAAATTTCCTATTAAAAAAAAAACAAACCCTTGTGGGGTGCCTGGGTGGCTCAGTTGGTTAAGTATCTGCCTTTGGCTCAGGTTGTGATCCTGGAGTCCTGGGATCGAGTCCAGAGTCTGACTCCCCCGTCAGAGGGGAGTCTGCTTCTCCCTCTGTCCCTCCACTCTCTCTAATAAATAAATAAACCTGAAAAAAAGAAAAAGAAAAAAAGCTTGTAGGGCGTAGGGCTGGCTCAGTGCATAGAGAAAGAGACTCTTGATCTCGGGCTTGTGAGTTCAAGCTGCACATTGGGCGTAGAGATGACTTAAAAAGAAAAAAGTATTTTTTAAAAAAGCTTGTTTGCATCTTTTATTTTTTTTTGAATCTTTACTTTAGCCCCCAAAGGGGTGCACTGTTTCTGGAGGTTCTGCAGTAATAGGAGGTCGATGCACAGAGCAGACAGAGCAAGCTTCTATACCATCTCTCTGCTCCAACAAGCCACTTCATATACTGTCCTTGGATAGAGGATGTATCAGATATTAAACTGATAAGAACAGAAACTACACTTAATCTTAGCCAAAGGGCCAGGAAGCAATTTTTTTTTTTTTTTTTAAAGTAAGCTCTACACCCAAGGCGGGGTTTGAACTCATGACCCCGAGATGGAGTCACATTCTCTATCAACTGCCTTCGGCTCAGGTCATGATCCCTGGGTACTGGGATTGAGCCCCGAGTCAGGCTCCCTGCTCAGCGGGAGCTTCTTCTCCCTCTCCCTGTGCCCCTTTCCCTCCTCCTTCTCTCTCTCGCTCACTCGCTCTCAAATAAAAATCTTAAAAAAAAAAGTTTCAAAGTTAAATTGATAGTATGCTAAAAATTGCAACCTCTTTTTGACTATCTCAGCTTCTGAAAAACTAAAGATGTCAAATTTAAAATGTGCAAGGGAAACAATTTTTAAAAATACTTTTGTGGCTTTGCAAACAAAGAAGTTTGCAGATTTCTTGTTTATGATTATTTTTAATTTTTGACCACCATAGGAGTATGACTGTCAACTTTTTCTTTTTTTTAAGATTTTTTAATTTATTTAAGAGCGAGCAAGCGAGCGAGCGTGCACAAGCAGGGGGAGAGGCAGGTGGAGGGAGAAGCAGGCTCTCCACTGAGCAGGGACCACCTGGGTGGCTCAGTTGGTTAAGCGTCTGCCTTCAGCTCAGGTCATGATCCCGGCATCCTGGGATCAAGCCCCGCATCAGGCTTCCTGCTCGGTGGGGAGTCTGCTTCTCCCTCTCTATGTGCTTGCTGTCTCAAATAAATAAATCTAAAAAAACCCTCCCCAAACCCCCCAACTTTCTATAAATTGGGGGCAGGGGCATGTGGGGGACTTTGGCGTGATGTCTGAGTAACCAACCCAACAGCGACCCACATTAAACTTTGGAGCTTGCTTCCATGCTGGAAAGCTGGCGCCCATAACAACCCTGTATTTGGAGTAACGGCCTTTCCGGCTTGTCTGCCGCCCTCCTTCCTCTAAGTCTCCGTACTTCCTGGGCTCTCTGCACACCTCTCCAATAAGACAGCAGGAGTTGAGCAAGGTGAGCTCTAGGTGAGATAGAGTATTGATCTAGGTCATAGAGTTGGAGAATAGTCCCTTTTGCTGTATCTTGTAACAAGTACCTGTGCTGACCTATTGTTTTAAGTAGTGATTTTCATCTGGCTTTCTGAAATGTTGTCCCGAGTTACAACTACTCTATACTGTTTTTTCCAAACCCCCTAGGCTTCCAGGTACTCTAGTATGGGACATTTTTCCTTCTTGAAATAGTTCAAAAAATGTTGTGCTTAATAAAGCCAAAGTAACACCACACACACACACACACACACACACACACACACACACACGAGACATAAAAAGCCTCACCAAAAAAACCCAAGGAAAAACCAAAGACCAACAGTCACTCTCCCCCCAACACACTGACCGGAAGATCTGTAACAATAACGGAACGGTGACTAGAGGGAAATAATAATCCGTAGCCTATTTCCTTTGGAAGACTTTGGCATGATGTCTTCAGAGAAAGGCTGTATGTGTAAACATGTTTATATGGTTGGAGAGCTGAACGGTCTCCTTCCATCTTAACCTCTCTTCTCATTCACCTCCTACAATATAGACTGTATCGATTTGCATCTCATTTTGTGTGTTTCTGTTTAGAGCAGATGAATTTTTATACATCTGCATTTTGAATTAAATTTAAATCCTCTTTACTAGAGCATGGGAAAAAAAAAAGAAAGACTGACCAGTGCCAATTTAGTTTCAGCCATTTCATATAGGAATCCCAAAGCATCAGATTTCCTTGTACTCTGGGAACAATATATAGCGTGAACAAAAGGTTACAGAGGGAAGAAATGTAATTGATTGTGAAGAGCGTGAACATCTGCAAAGAATGTATTGTAAGAGAAAATGATCTCTGAGGGTCCTACTTCTGATGATGAAACGGTTTCTAGTTCCCCATGTCAGAGAAATAACCCTCTGCTCCACACACCCCTCTTCAAGCCCAATCCACTGCGCAGAGAAAGCAGATGTTTGAAGCTCGTTTCTACAACACAGAAACAAATAGAAATAAGTGTAGAGGACTTCACGAAATGAAACCTGCCCAGTGGTGTTCAGCAGCTGGCCTCCGAGGAAATGTGAAAAAACTATGTTCTGGTCCAAATTCTGTCATTAAATATAATGCGACTGTGGCCCAATCTATCTCCCTGGGCCTCCAGTTCCTTGAGCTCTCACATGGGAGAGCCGGCCTGCATGGCAGAAAAGGTCTTTCTATGATGTTGTCTATAATGGTAAGATTAACAGCCTAGTGTCCATCAAGAAGTCCCTTGAGTCTCAGATTTTCCTTTTAATTTAATTAATTTTTTTAAAGACTTATTTTTCTCAAGTAATCTCTACACCCAATGTGGGGCTTGAACTCACAGCCCTGAGATCACGAGTCACATGCTCTACTGACTGGGCCAGCCAGGCGCCCCACAGACGTTCCACTTTTGATGGGAAGAGCAAAAATTCTAACACAAGTGATTTAAGAACATCAACATTTATTTAACATGATAAAAAAGAAATGAGATATGAACATTTGCATTTAAACAATAGTAAGTAGCCTTTAATACTTACATGTGCTCATTGTATAATATATACACAATGAACATAATTACATTTGTACACAAACTAAGTACTGGATTTGAAAACCGGCTTATTGCTGTACACATCTATCCCAACTGAAGTATAAGCCCAGTACTTCAAAATACCTACATTTTAAATTGTATTTTTAAGAAAAAGTAAGCGGTAACATTTGTGTTTAAGCTGACAAGAGTGTGGCAGTAACTGCTGACATTGCAATCTGACTGGGAAATAATTATAGCAGAAAACAGGACGTACTTCACTTAGCGATAATAAAATGGCACATTTTAAATATATATATAAAATTTTTTACAAATCAAGTGTGAAACAAAGCATTGCAGTAGCCAAAATGGGAGGAGGAAAAAAAAAAAAGGAAAACAAGCTTCGTTGGAAATAATAACTAAGTTTATGTACTGAAAAGGCAAAACGAAATATAAATCCATCTAAACTGTAGAAACATCAAAATCCGGAAATCAGCAACTAAGTAAGCTCTGGCTGTAGACCGCACATTAAAAAAGCACCTTTACTTATGTGCTCTGAAATCATAGCAGCAAGCTGGTGTCAGAACAGCAACCTTGAGATTACGGAGGGTACATATGAGCCATTAAAGCTGTTTGGAATAAACATTTTCCAGAAGTGATAAAATGATGCTCTGTGGCCAAAAGCATCAGAACTATGAATTTCATAGATTTAAAATATACTGTACAATATCTTCTCACATTGCCGAAGGTCCATGTCCTTAGCTTTGAATGGTTTCAACAGAAGTCAGTGTAGCTGCAAAATAAACACAGGGAAAATTACCTTGACACCTGCAAAGTTCGTGAGTGCCCGTTTCCTAAAGTAACTGAGTGCGGTATTCCGTAACAATGGAACTGACAAGCACGGCCAGGAAAATCCGAAGACGTCATACAATGGAAGGACATTTTCTTGTCATTTCATAGCTTTAATTCACAAAGCAAAGAATGTAATTAAATAACAGTCCAGAATTTTAAAAAGTAGCCAAATTTGTGGCTGAATCTGAAAGATCAACAAAATGAGCGAAGATCTGCATAACTTTGCTAAAATGTGTCACAATGTATTAAGCTGCCTACACAGCAGTGTCATTTATAAACCTTTCCAAAGTCCTGCCAAGACGACTAAGCCAGCAAGATGCCATACACACAAGTGAGAAGACAAAGTAATACCGGTTTGAGAGCCACTAGCTGTTCACGGTGGCTGCGTGCCAGAAGACTAGAAAATATCTGGCAGTCACTGGACCTCATTCCAGTATGTCATGCCACTGGCTCTTACAGTGAAAGTAAAATGAAACAAAATCCAATAATAACAACTTAAGGAACCTGGAAATGTACTTGAGTTTTAACTGTAAATACTCTTTATTGTCAGACAACATTTTTTATTATCATTGGTCTGTGTACAAAGAATGGTAACCTGTGTATTGAACCAAAAGATAACGAGACTGGATTTTAATGTACACTTGTCCACTAAGATGGACAGAGGCCATCTATCAACTCTTTGCACAAGGGGAGTCAAATAAGCATGCTGACTATTCCTATGCTGGTATTATTCTGTCACTAGTGGCAACTGTCACTTCAAAACATAGTAAGTTAAAAGTTTAAACGCATGAGTGACAGAGGCAAGACATAGGTAAGGCTATAACAAACAGGTGTTTTGTAACTCCAGAAAGGATGTCAATCCTGCATAAATATCAACTGACAACAAACAAAGGCCTCTTCTAGGCTCCATGTAGACATAATCTCAGATAAAAAGTTACAAATATGACAAGACAGACATAAATCCTTCTGCATGAACAAAAGGACACAGGTTATAGTTGCTACAAAAAGGTATGAATGGAAGAAGATTCTAGAAAATAAGCACTACTGGGTAAACTCAGTCAGCTTAGTATTTGTACTAATTTATTTTGAGAATCTAAAAGTCAAAGAATATGTTAGCAATAATGTTTATAATATCTCTATGTGTTTTTGCTGCTTATAATTGTTTAACAGAAACTGGTGGCGACCCTAAAGCATACGATATTACTAGGTCTGGTAAATGGTATGACGAGAAAATGCACAAAAAGGCATAATAGCTCCACATCTCAGTTTCCTGAAAAGTAAAAAGAGTATATATCTGCAAGTACAAAAGTACAAGTAAAATTTAGCATCTGTCTATAAAATTGTTAAAAGAACTTAAGAAATTATTCTCAGCTCTTAGACTGTGGTCTAAGGTAAGGTTTCCTCCTTCCCCCTGACCCCACCCACAGCTTTTTTGGTAGTGACCTCCCTTACTTAAAAAAATTATTTAGAAATAATTTCTGATAGATCTTAATGATTTTAATATTCCATGTAGTTAGCTGTACCACAAACACTCCTTTGTCCTTTAAAATAATTAACAGACTCCCCATGCGGTAGACATATCCCATGAACTGTAAAAAACATCACTTGATCAACATGTAATCGCTTCCACAGAGTTCTCAGATCCGACTCTGGAAAGGAATGCTAAGTGGGAGCACAGCTGCAAAACACCGTGAGGCTTGTCTTGGCACAGGCCATTGCCTCTTAGTTTTGCTGTTTTTATGGACGATGAAATAAGAGACAGAGAAAATGCTGTCACGTAGCAAATCACTGGAAGGGCTGATGTCGGAGATCTGAGTTATTGCCCGTGGCTCAAATACGTAGCCTCCTTGCTCTGCCAACAATCCCTAATGCACAGCCCAGAATTAATCTCAGTTTTTGTTCACCAAACCAATAAGTGAATAAAACTCAAGTTAAAAACTCTGAAGTTAAAGCACAAATGCAAAGGGAACGGACGTACTTTTTCTGAGACTACACACACATGAAATGGGATCCTTCTGTGAGCTGCGGCTGAGTGGCTGGAACTGGCGAGGACTCAGGAGATGGAGACAGACTTTTCACTAAAACACACCAAGAGAATGCGAGAAGATAAACGTCTTTAGGACACCTTTGGAGAAGGACATCCTGATGCTGTGACCCCATAAAATAAGAACATGTTTCAGGAACTGACAGTTGTACCTGGGTTCTGTGATTTTCTAAATTGACCACTGATGATTATTTAGCACGAAATGTCTCTTGGAGACTGTTTAAAAATTCTTCTTCCTCCTGTACCTTAAACTTAACCATCGTATACAATGTGTTTCGATTATATATATATATACACATATATATACATATATCTTTATATATATATCAGTGGCAATTAAAAAAGTGAGAATTTCTGTGCACAATGCCTTATAATGATAGAGGCAAAAGAAAAGGCAGAGTTTAATATCCATTACAAGGAAACAGGACTTATCACATCAATTTGCATGTTTTATGTATATAAGATATAGAGAATACTGCCAGAATCCTATGTTCTTCCAAAGAAGAACAGTCCCAACTAACTGAATTTTACTGTATTTGCCCTTCTCCAAAATGATGGGGAGGGGGGTGAAAGTAGGGAGGGTTATTATTTTTTTTAAAGATTTTATTTATTTGAGAGAGAGAGAAAGAGGGAGAGCGTGCACAAGCAGGGGGAGGAGCAGAGAGGGAGAAGCAGCCTGCCGGCTGAGTGGGGACCCCCCCCCAAGTGGGGCTCGATCCCAGGACCCTGGGATCATGACCTGAGCTGAAGGCAGACACCTACCGACTGAGCCACCCAGGCGCCCCAGGACAGAGGATTATTAAGAACGGTTTTTTGCTTATGGACTGTGAGAAGTGATGTTGATAATATGTACTAGTTGTATGATCCCCATCCCTTGCCGAATATCATAAAGAAAAAAAAAGAAAATCAAATCTGTGAAGGAAAAAAAGCCCTGAAAGTGGCACACTTTTATTTTATTTTTTAATTAATTAATTAATCATTTTTTTAGAGAGGGAGGGGGTGAGGGAGAGGGAGAGGGAGAATCGTAAGCCGGCTCTGCGCCCAGTACAGAGCCCAACACAAGGCTCGATCTCACAACCCTGAGATCACGATTTGAGCTGAAATCAAGAGTCAGCTGCTTAACCGACAGCCTCCCAGGAGCCCCTATCTTATGACATGCTATGGATCACGATCTTCTCTCAGAGAAAAATCCAGATGTGGGTATAGCAGCAGCTAAACAAACCCATTCTACTAGTTTAGGCACTAAATCTTCTGCGGCTCCTAAGGTGGTAGTAGGTTTGTGACTATTCTGAGAATCCAGCCTCAGAGAAACAGGTATGTTTTCCAAGTTCTGGAAGATCTTATTAGAAAAAATTTATGGTATATGTGTTAAAGTTAAGATGAAGAGACAGAGAGAGAGAGAGAAGGAAGTGATCCAAGCCAGAAGAGACTCTGTGGATGTAGGCTGAGGTCACCTTTCCATCCTTTCCAGGGGCATCCTTCCCAAAAGTGCATGTGGGTAGGCAGAATATAAATTCAGAGGTTCAGAGGAAACTCCAGTGAGAAGACTATGAAATGTGTAATATCTACCTGCCGTCGTCTGATTTCCTCTGGAAGCCTCGGGAGTTTGTTCATAAGAAACAATAGTTTCTTCCTGCTCAAGAATATTGTCCTTTATATTTTCTTCAGGGTGACTTTCTGCTTTATGATTTGTGATCTGCGTCTCATCCTGAGGGCTAATGAAAACAGATCGATATTTTAAAACTTGTTATTACAGAACACAGTAAAATTTTTTCTTCCAATTTATCATCATGAAAATGTTTAACCATATACAAAAGATGCCACCATCTACAGTTAGTAACTGCTAACATTTCACTTGCATTAACCGGTTGTTTCTTTTCGTGATGTCAAAATGATCAGTGAGTTCAAGGGTTTCTTGAGCCACTCATTATAAAGTTCCCTGTCAGATTTTCAGCTTTTCCAGCTTTTCTAGCCATTGAGGAATATGGTTCAAAACCTTTATTTCATTAGGGTTAGCAAAACAGTCTCTCATTCCTTATTGAATGTCTCTCATTCCTTATTGAATGAAATTCTTCTAAAAATTCTTCTAAAAAGAAAACTATTTCCTCAAAAACTTTTTGGTTGCAGTTTATTTGGGAAAGGTAAGATAAACACTTGATTCTTTGCCTTTATGTACCAGGTTTTGGAATAAGAAGTCAATTCCCTGGCATCGTCCAAAGTGGCCAACAAACTTTGTTGTTGTTGTTGGGTCATGAAACTCATAGATTTTTAATATACTAGATGTGTTTTAATCTACGCCTATTAACAAAACAGCAGGTTTTTTCCTAATCGGCGATTGCCAAAAGTTTTTCAAACTCAATCTTGCCATTCATTGAAGAAATAAAGGGATTCTGAGTAACATTAAATCACATTATTTCTCTTTTCCAGCTCTGGTTATTTTTCTAATGAAGGGTGAGATTGAGGACATACACATAAGAAGGCCAGTTAAGAAATACAGCCAAAAAATAAGTAGCAAATCACTGTAACTTTTGGAACACACCAGATACCTTGGATTTCTGATCAGTGTCTGTCATTACCACCCACTATGCAGGCCATGCTGAGGTGCTGACCTGGAGACAGCTTATGTATCTTTTGGCGTTTTTTTTAAAGGTCCTGACTGAATTCCTAGGTGCTAAGCATACCGTTAAGTGCTGTACCTGTGTTTTCTGATTTAATCATCACAACACACCCGTGAGATAGAGAATATTATGACCCCCATTTTTACAAGTTAGGAACCTGCAGTTTTAGGGAGGTCATGTACATTGTTCAAGGTCCTGCCGCTCTTCAGTGGCTGAGCTGGGACAGGAGCCCAAGACTTTCTGACTCCGAAGTTCTCTATTCTTGAGCAGTTACGTAAGTCTGGGAGTGATTCCTTTGTCGCTTTCCCTAATTATTACCTGTATGAAACATCCTCGGGCACTTTCTCTTTGTTTGCCTCTTTATCCATCACTTCCTCCGAACTTACTCCATTTGGTTCAGGTTTGGAAGGTGTTTTGGAAAAAATGTCCTCAGTTTTTTCCAACTGTAGAATAAGAAGAAAAATGATTCAAAAATAAAAGTGTGTTAAAAAAGGATATCCTGTCAAACAGTTACTGAAATACATATTTAGATTCAAGTATACGGAAAATATTAACCTTCTCTACTACTGGATGCAAAATGTTTTTCGCCTGGAGGGATGATGCCCGTTGCTAACAGCCAGCAGCTCGGGGATATCCGAGTCTTTACCTGGGGTTAACAGTACTTTATTCTAGCCTCGATTATGTTTTAAGTGTTCAATTATCCCATTTTTCTGATGTGCTGAATACATCACTCACGTTAAACAAAACCTATCATTTCACTTAGACTTAGGGTCTCTGCGATGAAATGAAACATCATTATTTTCAACCTTCCCACTTGATCTAACCTTCAAAAATCGCCCCCCGTGGAGTATCTGCTCTAAAATAATCTCACTACCTCTTTGCTGAAATCCGTATTTTGAGGTTCAACTTCTTTTAGTCGAACAATTTCTGCGGCAGGAGTTTCATGGTTTGGCTTTACATCATGTTCTCTAATGACAGCATCCGATTCCTTAATGTTCTCATCCCTTCTTCGAGTCTGTCCAAAAGATACATAGCAGAGATTCATACTATGAAGCCATGCATGGTTTTCAGATAGCACCTGCTAATTGTGAAAAAAGGCTGATCTTCACTCACAAGGAGGTTTCCTTATGAAAACCAACAGAGGAAAAAAAAAAATATATCAGTATTCCACACATTTTTTCTCATCTCTTTTAATCACCCATTTTGTAAATTGTAGAATGTGTAATTATTCACCTGTGCTGGAGTGTAAGTAGCAATGCCTGCCAGCTCTTGATCAGATGGAAAGGGGATTTTGAGGAAGACAGGGCAACACTTTCAGCTGATACATGTTTACTAACAGGGACGGACCAGACAGAAGCTACTGAAAAAGGTTCCCAAGTTTGCTATCTATTTATGAATTGGGGTAACAAACAAATAAGAAGAAATGGAATGGTGTCACTTTACAAGGGGGGGTTGGGATGCGATGAACATCAGACTTAGAACTTTTGTTTAGAAGCTCTCTCCTGCTACAATTTAGGTCGTGTTAAATTAGGACACAGAGTAATACACATTTTATTGGAAGGGGAATTGGGGACTATCCTGGCATTTCACATTTGCTGAAAGCACTTTCATCTTCTTAGTATCTCTGTGAAGTAGGTGGGATGGGCTGTATTTGCCATCTGATTTACAGTAGAGAACAGTGAGTCCATAGCTGGTACAAGGACATCCAACAAGTAATACAGCTCCGATTTTTTGAACTCAGGGCTATTTCTATTTTACTAAGCTGTCTTATTATTACAGGAATTAAATACAAAATAACTACCCATACTGTAGACATTTGAAAACCCATCAATCATGTGACTCCATGATCCCGATTCAAGTGATATCAGATTTACCCAGAAGAATGATTAAATGCAATTGATCTACCTGGGTAATCCTGAATGGATTATCTCTTAAACCTGAAGGGCTCTGTAAGGGTGACTGGTCTAAAGCACCAATAACATTTAATCCTTTTTTCTTTTCCCTCAGGCAAGCTTGCTGATGTCTCCTTATTCTTTCCATTTGCTCTTCCACAGTCATCCTAGGTCGGGTACTTTCAGCCAAACAGAGCTGTTCCACTGCACTTCGTGGCCTTTCCTTTAAATTAAAAATAGACATATCAATACAAGAACGTAGAATAACTTCTGAAAAGTATGTTGGAATAAAAAATGTTCTAAAATGCATTTATTTTGTTCTCAAAGTCAAAAGTGGAGGTTTGTTAACACCAGAAAGGCAAACTGTTTTATCCTTCACTAGTAATTGGTGATGCATGGTCACTGTAACAGGAAATTATATAAAACTCAAACTAGGAAGGGGCACAGCTTCTAAATATAGAAGATTTATTTTATTTAAAAAAATTTTCCCCCCAAGATTTTATCTTTAAGTAATCTCTACACCCAACATGGGGCTCGAACTTATAACCCCGAGATCAAGAGCTGCATGCTCTTCCAACTGAGACAGCCAGGCGCCCCCGAGATTTGTTTTAATGAAAATGTGATGTTTTAAGTCACACATTTACTGTGAAAAGACCTGTAGAGAAAAAGCCTTAGTTTATGATCAATAACAGAAATACAGAAATACTATTTTCCATAAATCAGATGGTTTTATTTGGAAACTTTATATATATATATATGAGACTCATTTTTATGGTTTACTGAAGGGTCTAAAAATATTTGTCACCTTAAATAACCAATTCTTACTTCTTACTTTCTTATTAATGATGTAAAACGATATGGGTATAAAATACAAAACAAGAACTTCAGTATTAGTCATAAGCAAATTTTAGCTTATTTTATATAACAGACATTTAAAGATTCAACATATGCTAGAATCTACGGCATAGAATCCATACATTTCTTTACGTCTCTGGTCTGAGTTGGTGGGGACTGACTGTGAGACACTGGTGAAGCCGCTTGCTTTTGAAAAAGCCCAGGTGGAGGTAAGCATTTCTGTGATGAGGCAGTTTGTCAGGCAAACCCCTAAGATCTTTTCTCTCGCCTGCAATCCGAAAAATGCCTGCAGGGCAAGAGTTTATAGCACTAGAGCCATTTTCTTTCTTTCTTAATGGTGATTTTCTTTCTTTCTTTCTTTTTTTTTTAAAAGATTTTATTTATTTATTTGATAGAGAGAGAGTGCAAGCCTGCGTGTACAAACGGGGAGGGGCAGAGGGGGAAGCCGACTCCCCGCTGAGTGAGAAGCCTGATGTGGGGCTCAATCCCAGGACCCTGGGATCATGACCTGAGCTGAAGGCAGACACTTAACCGACTGAGCCACCCAGGTGCCTCAAGTAGAGCCATTTTCAATTGTATAGAATAAATACCTTAAAGAGCTCAAGTAAAAACTAAAAGGAAGAGGAAAAATGAAAAGCCTTAATGTGCAGAAAGTGATGGTGATTCTCTTTTATATGTAAAATAAAACACGTTTGCTTTGGAAAACAAAATACCAAAAAAACCAAAGAAAGCATTAAAAAAAGAGCAAATTCTAGATACAGATTGGGAATTAGCTACCATCGCATCCCTTTCCTTTTATTTTTATTTTGGATCTTATTAAGTTTCTTATTTTATCCTTTTATTTTTAGTAACTACAAAGATGTAGTCTTCCTCTTCTACGCTTACGCAAAAATGTTGTTACACTGCAACTTCCTTTTTCCAAGTTGTCATATTGTAAAAATCTACTGTTTCTAAATGCCAAATGTTATTAATTTTTAGATCTTTTTCTCCAATGATAACTGGAAAAGAGTATCTCATTGCAGTTTCAGTATTTTAAAAATTATTATGGGGTTGAACAATTATCATATATTTGTGAATTACTGTTGCATATTTTCCATAAAGAAACTCTTAAAAATAACTGATGTATATTCATTCCTCATATATTATGGAACTTGTCTGTTATATTCCAAGTATTTTATACTGGCACTGATTTTGCCTAGAAAGGTCTTTCCTGTACCAATATCATATAACTATACTCTTCTATACTTCCCCCCTGTATTTGATTATGTAGTTTTTCTTCTACTATTTAAGATAGTTATGTACTAAAAAAAGATAGTTATAGAATATAAATCCAGTAATATCTTTCTTCTTCATCTCAACACACATTTTAACTTTTTTCTAACGTAAGCTCTACACCCAACGTGGGGCTTGAACTCAGGAATACGAGATCAAGAGTTACATGTTCTACTGACGGAACCAGCCAGGCCTCCCTCAACATGCATTTTTATTTTTTTAAAGATCTTATTTTTAAGTACTCTCTGCACCCAACATGGGGCTTGAACTCACAACCCTGAGATAGGGAGTTGCATGCTCTTCCAGCTGAGCCAGCTGGGTGCCCCTCCACATGCATTTTTAAAATTTTTTCTGTTGCTTTATTTTAACTTTACGATTTTCAAAGAAAATACCCTTTCAATCTGTAAAAAATGCCTAACTATGAAAAAATAATACTATTATAAAACCATGACTGCCAATGGTAATACTGATATATAGAAATTCATTAATTTTTATTCTACAATAATGATCTTTCTAGGTCTCAATAATTTTGTACTAATTAAAATATTATATTTTTGTATATAAATTTGTCAGATATTTGGGGCATATACTTTGCAGTTGTACTTCAATATCTTTCAAGAATAACCATAAATCTTATCATTTGTAGTACTTTTCATTCTTATAGCTTAAAATTATCAAATTACCTCATACCAAATAAGTAGAGAATTTATAAAGATGAAAAGTAAAAGTTCTGGGGCACATGGGTGGCTCGATTGGTTGAGCATCTGGCTCCGGATTTCAGCTCAAGTCATGATCTCGGAGTTGTGAGATCAAGCCCCATGCTGGACTCTGCACTCAGCTCAGAGTCTGCTTGAGATTCTCTCTCCCTCTGTCCCACCCCCGCTCATGCTCTCTCTCTAAGATAAATAAATAAATTAAAATCTTAAAAAAATTTTTTTGGGCGACTGGGTGGCTCAGTCAGTTAAGCGTCTGTCTTTGGCTCAGGTCATGATCCCAGGGTCCCGGGATCGAGCCCCAAATTGGGCTCCCTGCTCAGCGGGGAGTCTGTTTCTCCCTCTGCCCCGCCCCCCCAGCCAGCCCTGCTTGTGCTCTCACTTAAAAAAAAAGAAAAAAAATCTTTTGCAGCCCAAATTTCTAAGCCTACCTGGTGAAAAGGAGTTAAGCACCCTGATAATCTTCCCCAAATGACCAAGATTAGATTGGTTTACAGCAAGTTGAATTAAATGGGTCTCAGATGAATATGTGAAATAAAGAATTTATTTCCCAATCTCAATTCGCATTTCTCAGGGTCACCAGAGGACTGGCAAACTCTAAATCCACCACAGCTAAAAGGCCCTCTAAACTCAGGGTAGCTTGGAAATCCATTACCTTGGTTGACCACAGGACATGTCTATCAGTCTCATCAAAGAAATTCTTAGAGGTGTCAAGAGATGTAATATAAGGCAGTCATATGAGAATAGATTCCACAAACTGTGGACCTTATCTCAAGGCCGATCAAAACAAACCTAGATTAGGTATTGAGTAGATCTGTCCCCTAGGTGCTAACTTCCTGCATGTAATTTAAAAAAAAATTAAGATTACTAAGTTTTTCTTAGACTATGCAAAAAAAATTTTTGTGAAATGCTAAAAAGGAAATTATGTATGAGAAAGCCATATATGGGCTTAAGAATTCTACTAGAAATTAACTTCTAGTTAAATACCGTTCTTGAATCCATCATCTTCTTAGTTTTCCTTAAGGTTACATAGGAGGCTATTGTCGAAGACTCAGGCGTTGGTGATTTTGTTCTGGGAGGGACTACTCCAACAGGAAAGTGGGGACCTAAAAATTAAAACAGCAGTAAGTTCTACAAAACATCGTTCACACAACATAATGCTTTCTTTTGACATACTCAATTTCTGAGGCTTTTATTTTATTAATTTGTTTATTTTTAAGTAGGTTCCATGCCCAGCGTGGAGCCCAGCGCAGGGCTTGAGCTCCCAAACCCTGAGATCAAGACCTGAGCCGAGATCAAGAATCTGATGCTTAACCAACTCAGCCACCCAGCCACCCCTCTGAGGCTTTTAAAATCAAAAGGCAAATTTATTGGGGGTGCCTGGGTGGCTCAGTTAGTTAAGGGTCTGACTTTTCATTTCTACCCAGGTCATGATCTCAGCATTGTGAGCTCTGTGCTGCCTAAGATTTGCTTTCTCCCTCTTACCCTGCACCCCCTTCCCTTAGCATGTGCTTGCTCTCTCTCTCTCTCTCTCTCAAAAAAGGGGGCAAATTTATTTATTTATTTATTTTTAAAGATTTTGGTTTTAAGTAATCTCTATACCCAGTGGGGCTTGAACTTACAACCTTGAGATCAAGAGTGCACATGCGCTGACTGAGCCAGCCAGGGGCTCTATAGGGAAAATTTATTGTTTGAAAAGAGCCAGGGAAAATGCAGCAGCCATCCATTACTGTACTCTACCTAAAGTTCTACAGATTAATAGATGACATCACAAATTTTAATTATAAAATAAGTAATACACAATGGATCACATATCCTCACAACAACCTTCTAAAGGAAAGAAGGTAAATAAAGTGCAGTATCTGCGTTACTTTACTTCCTCAAGTCCATATAGTTCAGCAGCAGCACGGCTGGAGCTCCTCCTTTAGCCTTCTTTCCATTCACAACATTTTCAGAGACTGAAAGGACCTCAATCCTCTCACATATTAAAGATCAGGAAGGGCATGGCCCAGAAAGTTTAAGTGATTTACCTAAATGTCCTTCATTTCCATTTGGTCTCTTTTCAATCACACTGCACTGTCTCAATAGAGTCCACTAACAACGTTATCAATAGTTCCCTATAAGTAATCACTGTCACTTTCTCTTTTGCAATTTTAAAAATTTCTAAAATGAACACACACCACCGAAAACAAAACATACAACACAAAATCACTAACACAACAAAAACAAAAGCTAAAAATTAGTTAACATATATAATATATGCATTTATATCATAGTCGTCTTGTTTAAGCAGAATATATGCACTACTATCCACTAAGGACATTAGTAAAAGAACAAACTGTTAAAATCTCAATGGTTTTCTTAGGGGAAAAAAAAGAAAAAAAAAAGAAGAAAAAAGAAAAACACTACTCTCTTTGGGCTCACCTACAATTACATCAACTAAGCAGAAAAAGGAAAAAAGGAAGTTGATTTTCTCCCCCAAAGACAAATGGCAGGTCAATCATTCAGGACTCCTTTAATATATACACCAAACAATCTGTAGTTAAGGTTTTTAATATTGTTTATGAACTCTATGACTATTACAAGGTTGCATATTTAAGAACAGGAAGAGCTGAGTTGATATACAATACAGGTGATTTTGCGATTCAAACAAAGAAGAAAGCCTCTATTATTCCAGTCATTTTTAAAAGCCCCACTTTAAGTCCCGTGGCACAAATTATACCATAATTGATCTGGGTACTTCGGACAATTTATTCAGATGAGAGTTTATGATTATGAGTTGAAAAACAAACAAACAACCCAAACACCTAGGGGTGCAAAGCTGGCTCAGTTGGGAAAGCATGCAACTCTTCATCTCAGGGTGGTGAGTTCGAGCCCCACATTGGGTGTAGATCACTAAAAATAAAAAATTAAAAAAACCCCAAATTCCTAAATTTTAAGATGTAAATTTCAAGGAAGAATCCAAACCCTAAGAGAGAACATATGTCAGACAAGGTATTTTTTATTAATAAAGACATGCATTGATGGAACAAATGATTATTAACCTCGCTTTTTTCAATTCAATTGAATTCCTACTGATGAGTTAAAGTCACTGATTAAATAATTGCTAAATTTTGTATACTTGACTGGTCACATTTATCCAATACAGATCATGGGACATTATGACTATATAGGAGAAGAAAGAAGAATGGAATAAGATGTGCAAAAGCAAATAATAAAGTGCAGTCCTTATTTTATATATGCTCTAAACATTTTGCCTACAAGGATTAAAAATGTTACACATGTGATACATAGCAACATCCCCCCATATCCTACCTGAAGTGGGTAGATGCTACTCCGGTCCAGGAAACCAGTATTGTTGAAACGGGGGCATTCTGGCCAGGTTTACTGAGGTTTTGTTTTTTTAAAGATTTTATTTTTAAGTAATCTCCACACCTAAGGTGGGGCTCCAACTTAGAACCCTGAGATCGAGAGTTATAAATTCTACCCACTGAGCCAGCCAGGTGCCCCTAGATTTATTTTTTAAGATAAGTTACAAAGTCCCCCATTTTTTTTTTTTTAAAGTAGGCTCCACGCCCAGAGTGGAGCCCAACACAGAGCTTGAACTCATGACCCTGAGATCAAAACCGAGCTGAGATCAAGAGTTGGACCCTTAACTGACTGAGCCTTCCTAGGAGCCCCTACAAAGTCCCAGTTTTTATTTTTATTTATTTTTATTTTATTTTTTTAATAAAAGGAACCACAGGGAATGTTCCTTTTTTTTAATTTTTATTTTTTTAAAAGATTTTATTTGAGCGAGAGTGAGAGAGAGAGGAGTAGGGGGAAGGGGCAGAAGCAGACTCCCCCCTGAGCAGGGAGCGTGACATGCGGCCAGATCCCAGGATCCTGAGACTATGATCCAAGCTGAAGGCAGATGCTTAACCCACTGAGCACCCAGGTGCCCCAAAGTCCCAGTCTTTATTTTATTTTTTTAAAAGATTTATTTATTTATTTGACAGAGAGACAGCCAGCGAGAGAGGGAACACAAGCAGGGGGAGTGGGAGAGGAACAAGCAGGTTCACAGCGGAGGAGCCTGATGTGGGGCTCGATCCCAGAGCACCGGGATCACGCCCTGAGCCGAAGGCAGACGCTCAACGACTACGCTACCCAGGCACTCCCCAAAGTCCCAGTCTTTAAATGTTGGCAACCAAAAGGGCACCTGGGTGGCTCAGTGGGTTAAGCATCTGCCTTTGGCTTGAGTCATGATCTCTGGGTCCTGGGAATCGAGCCTGCCATCAGGCTCAGCATGCAGTGCGGGAGGCTGTTTCTCCCACTCCCTCTGCCCCGTCCCCCTGCTAGTGCTCTCTAATAAATAAAAAAATAAAATCTTAAAAAAAAAATGGTGGCAACCAACACACTGGTTTTTTTGGGGGGGGGCTAAGAAAACTCCATATTTATTCATAAATATTAATACATATATTTATAACTATTAATGCAAAAGTATGAAATAAATCATTATCAAATAGAATCTATTAGCACATTAAAGGAAAAATATACCATAAATGACGTTTATGTCAAGGAATGCAAATGGATGGTTTTTAGAATTTTTTTTATCTCTATTTATTTATTTAGGTAGGCTCCATGCCTAGCGTGGAGCCCAACATGGGGCTTGAAGAGTCAGACCCTTAACTGACTGAGACATCCAGGCGCCCTGCAAATGGATGGTTTAATTTAGAAAAGCTAGTAAATGTAATTCAACATATTAATATATAAAGAGAAAAATACGATCGCCAGCAAGGCATTTAATGAAATTCAATATCCTTTCATGAAAAAGAAAAACGTGGGGTGCCTGGGTGGTTCAGTCAGTTGAGTGTCTGCCTTCAGCTCAGTTCATGATCTCGGGGTCCTGGGATCAAGGCCTGCGTTCAGCTCCCTGTTCAGCGGGGAGTTTGCTTCACCCTCACCCTCTGCCTCTCCCCACTGCTCATGCTCTAAGTGAATAAAATCTTTGGGGAAAAAAAAAAAAAAGGAAAGTTTTACTGAAATGAGAATAAATGGATACTTTCATAATATAACCAATGTAGATAACCCACACCAAAGCCAGTACCATGATGAATGGGAAACATTTCCAAGCATTTCCACCGAAGTCAACAACGGAATTAGGATATCTCCTACGTTCTCTAGCAACACCACTGTGCAACTACTGGCGCCAGAGAGGGGAGAGGTAGAAAACGACGGAAGGAAAAAAGGAAAATTATAATTCTGACGGAACTGTATATTTGGAAAATCCCAGCAAAATAACTGAACTTCTACTAAAAACATTTAGATAACTTAAAAAGGTAATGCCAGCCTTAACTTGGCCAATGTGGTGTGCCTATAAGGGGAATCTCGCTGTGGTTTTAATCTGCATTTTCCTGTGACTAAAAACACGGCACTTCTTTTCATACACTTATTTGCTATGTGAATATACTCTCTTGTAAAGTGTCTGCTCAAGTGTTGTACGCTCCCTGATTTTTTTTTTTTTTAATCTTGGCCGGGTACCGTGTATTCATCAACAAGAACAAAGATCTGGTTTGTAGGTGGCTGGTTGTGAACCTCTGCTTTAAAAGTTTCTACAAATCATGGCCAAATGCCTGACATTTCATTAACTTACACACTACTCAAATTTTTACTTAGCACTTACTGCAAAATTATTGATTGGATAAATGAAAGAGACTTTCCTCTTTACCGTTTTTATTAAACAGAGCAGATACAAAGGAGTAAGTACAAAATATGTGCAAGCATAAAGAATGACCATCTGGTCATCACATAGCTTAGAAATATCATCATGACCTTAAAACACTCCCTAATATGGGGCGCCTGGGTGGCGCAGTCATTAAGCGTCTGCCTTCGGCTCAGGGCGTGATCCCAGCGTTCTGGGATCGAGCCCCACATCAGGCTCCTCCGCTGAGAGCCTGCTTCTTCCTCTCCCACCCTCCCTGCTTGTGTTCCCTCTCTCGCTGGCTCTCTCTCTGTCAAATAAATAAATAAAATCTTAAAAAAAAAAAAACAAAACACTCCCTAATCCCCTCTCCTTTCCTGTCTCTCCTCAGAGGTAATTAACTGTCAAATTATGTGTTTATCTCCCCCCGCTTTTCTTTATAGTTCTGTAATATCTGAATTCCTAAAAAAAATACTATTTCAGTTTTGAATATTTTTAATGTACACATATGTGAAGCTACATGCCATGTATCTTTCTGCAACTTGATGTTTTCACTCAATATTAGGTTCAATTTTTTTAGCTGCCTTAAGTTTTATTTGTTTTTATAAACACAATACAGCTAAACTTTATTTTTAATCCAGTTTGACAACCTTTTTCTTTCAAGTGAAGCATTTAGTCTAATTATATTTGTTATAATTACTCATGTATTTAGACTTATTTCTGCCATCCTAGTTTTTGTTTTATATTTTCCCCACTTCCTCTTTTTTTTCTTTTTCTTCTTTTGGATTCTTGTTCAGTTTGCTTCCCTACTAGTTTGGAAACTATACAGTCTATTTCTTTTATCTTATCCTTAAGCATGCACACTTAATTTATTAAAGTATAAAGGTAGTCATGATCACTACCATCCTCTGGAACAATACAAGCACTTTAGAACATATTAATACCAACAAGTTTCCTGCTGTTTTATATGCTATTGCTATCAAATATTTTAGTTTTTTGCTTCTTAGATTTTCCACATCTGACCACTTTCCTTCTATATGAAATGTAGGACTCTCTCAAATGATGGTAAGTGACAAACTTTCCAGTTTTTGTTTTTTTAAAAAAGACTTTATTTATTTTTGAGAGAGAGAGAGAGTCCGTGCAAACGGGGGGGGGGGGAGAGGGAGAAGCAGACGCCCCACTGAGTGGGGAGCCTGATGAAGGACTTGATCCCGGGACCTTGAGATCATGACCTAAGCTGAAGGCAGATGCTTAACCGACTGAGCCACCCAGATGCCTCAAACTCTCCAGTTTTTGTCTTTACTCTTCCTTCCTTGTTTCATTGAGGCAAAATGTATAACTAAAATGCACAGATCTTAAGCGCATAACTGGTGAGTTTCGATAAATGCATTCTTATCCCTAGCCTCATAGGTATACATCTGTATAATCATTTCAGTCAAGATAAAGACCAATCTTCATCACCCCGCAAAATTCCCTTCCAGTCAATCCCCCATCAGCCAAAGGCAACCATTATGTTGTTGTCTATCACCAATAGATTAGTTTTGCCTATTCTCAAACTTCATATAAAGGAAAAATATACCATGTCTCCTTTATGTCTGACTTAACGTAAGTTTTTCATATTTATACAAATGTTGCTGAGAGTCACACATGTACCTTTATCAGAAGTGTTTTTTAATTGCTGAGTAGTAGTCTAATGTATGAAAATATCACAATTTGTTTATCCAAACTCTTGTTTATAGACATACGGGTTGCCCCCAATATTTGTTTATAATGATTAAAACTGCTGTAAAAATCCTTGTATAAGTTTTTTTGAGGAATGTTGCTTCCATTTTTCTTAGGTAAGTATATAGGAGCAGAATTGCTGGATATCATAACTGCATATTTAATTTAATTTTAATTTCATAAGAAACTGTCAAACTGTTGCTCTATCTTACACTACCATCAGAAGTGTGTGTGAATTCCAACTGTTTCATGTCCTAACAAACACTTGGTAATTTAAGTCTTAATTTAGCTATTCCAGAAGGTGTGAAGTGTGATTTTAATTTGCATCAAAACTGCATTTATGATTGATCAGTTGTAAACTTTTTTGTATGCTTGTATACTGTATTTGTTAAGTTTCCAAGTCTTTGCCTACTTTTATTGGGCTGCTTGTCTTCATTATTGATTTGCAAGAGTTGTGAGGCGCCTGGGTGGCTCAGTCATTAAGTGTCTGCAAGAGTTGTTTATATATTCTGAATACAAGGCCTTTGTCAGATATATATACTATTTTCTCCCATTCTAATGGGCAGGAGCTTTAAATTTTGATGAAATCAAATTAATCAGTTTTCACTGAGAGTATATAGCTCTCAGAGGTTTCCAGCTTTACTTGAGGGGGTATCTTATCAGACTCCTAATTTGTTCAGGTTCTGAGCTTTGTACTGTTACAAGGCATTTTAGTGTTCCAATTAAATTATTGGATTCCTCCTGTTATAAACTGAATTATGTCTTTCTAAATTCATGTTGAGGTCCTAACCCCTGATATGACTATTTCCCAGGAAGAGAGTCCTTACCTGAAACTGAACCCTGCTGGACCTTTATCTTGGACTTCTCACCTACAGAACCGTAAACAGAAATTTCTGTTGTTTAAGCCACTCGGTCTGTGGTATTTTGTTATGGCGGCCCGAGCAGACTAATTAAGGCACACCCTTCACATAAGGTGAGCATTCCTTTCTTACTTGCTGGAAGTTTCTCCAAAAAATTTAAAATGATATCAACCAGCAATTAGAATCACTTTCTATAAGAGGACTGGCTGGGACATCTAGTTAGCTATATTGCCAAAACATTTGCTTGCAGTCTAATGTTTCCTGTGTATTTATAATAATATGCATCAGTATGATAAAGGCTGAGACTATGACTGTTTAACTTCATCTGTGTATGAAAATGTAAAGTTAAAAAAGACTTTGGTTAAGGAAAAGTAATGATTTGGATGAGAATAAGAAAGGTGTATAAATATGGGTGTATAAGTTCTCAAGAAGGCAGTATTTTTTTCTAATGAAAAATAAAAAACAAAAACACTCACCAAAACCTGACATTGTAAGACTTAAAAAAAATATTCTAATTATGGAAAAAGCTAAATAAACATTATAACTTAGTGTTTTTAAAAATTTATTTCGTAATCCTTTATCAGACTATAAAAAATCAGTCTGGTGGGTAAGGACCAATTAATTATTTTTCTGAAAAATTTATATTTTCCATATTTGCTTTACCTCTGTGTAAGTACAGTTGGCCTTTGAACAACATGGGGGTTACTGACATTGACCCTTCATGCAGTTGAAAATCTGCAAGTAACTTTTTTTTTTCATGTTAAGTAGATTCTATGCCCAACGTGGGGTATGAACTCATGACCCCAAGATCAAGAGTCCACAGGCTCTACAGACTGAGCCAGACAGGTGCCACTGCATGTAACTTTTGGATCCTCAAAAACTTAACAACTAATAGCCTGTTTTTTTTTTTTTTTTAAGATTTTATTTATTTATTTGACAGAGAGAGAGACAGCCAGCGAGAGAGGGAACACAAGCAGGGGGAGTGGGAGAGGAAGAAGTAGGCTCCCAGCGGAGCAGGGAGCCCAATGTGGGGCTCGATCTCAGGACTCTGGGATCATGCCCTGAGCCAAAGGCAGATGCTTAACGATTGAGCCACCCAGCCACCCCTAATAGCCTACTGTTAACTGGCAACTACTAATACATTACTTTGGATGTTATATGTGTTATATACTGTATTCTTACAATAAAGTAAGCTACGCAAAAGAAAACCATATTAAGAAAACCATACGAAAAATACATTTACAGTTCTGTACAGTATTTATTGGGAAAAAAATCTGCATTTAAGTGGACCCTTACAGTTCAAATCTATGTTGTTCAAGTCAACTGTATGTGAATACCACACAACCTCTTTTTGTGAACCACTTACACATTCTCCTAAATAACCACAATATCACTTACTGTTGATGATATCTAGAACATATTTAAATTTCCATAATTGTCCCAAGAATGTCTTTAGAGACTTCAAAAAACATTTACTTACAATTTTTTAAAAAGTAATCTCTTCACCCAACATAGGGCTCAAACTCACAACCCTGAGATCAAGAGCATAATGCTCCACTGACTGAGTCAGCCAGGTGCTCCTAGAAATTTCTTTAAAACCACAATCTAGGAGACAGTCCAACATGCCAGAGGAGTAGGAGACCTTAGCTTCCTCTGGTCCCAAGAATTTGGTTAGATAGCTATCAAATCATTCTGAACCCCTGTGAACTCAATCAGAGAGCTAAGAAAAGAACAGCTGCAATGCTACAAATAAAAAAGCCACCACTTTCTGCAAGAATGATAAGACAGAAAAACTTACCTCAAAAAGAGAACAAGAGGCAGTACTGGCTGCCAGGTATCTAATCAGTATGGATATAAGTAGGAAGTTAGAACCAGAGTTCAGAATAACCATTATAAAGATACTAGCTGGGCTTGAAAAAAAAGGAGAGAAGACACTAGAGAATCCATTTCTGGAGAAATAAAACAACTAAAATCTAATCAAGCTGAAATCAAAAAGGCTATTAATAAGATGCGATAAAAAATGAAGGCTCTAACTGCTGGGATATGAGGTAGAAGAGTGAATTAGTGATAGAGAAGACAAAATGATGGAGAATAAAGAAGCTGAGAAAATGAGGGAGAAACAACCACTGGCACAAGGGGAAAATTCAAGAGATAAGTGATACCATAAAATGAAACAATATTAGAATAATTGGGATCCCAGAAGAAGAGGAAAGAGAGAGAAAGAGATTGTGAGAGAGAGAGAGAGGGAGGGGCAGAAGGTATACTGGAGCAAATTATAGCTGAGAACTTCCCTAATCTGGGGAAGGAAACAGGCATTCAAGTCAAGGAGGCACAGAGAACACCCCCTCAAAATCAATAAAAATATGTCAACACCCCAGTATATAACAGTGATACTTGCAAATCTCAGAGACAAAGAGAAAATCCCTGAAAGCAGCTCAAGGCAAGAAGTCCATAACCTACAAGGGTAGAAACATTACACTGGCAGCAGACCTATCCACGGAGACCTGGCAGGCCAGAAAAGAATGGCATGATAAATTCAGAGTGCCAAATGAGAAAAATATGCAGCCAAGAATACTTTATCCAACTCGGATGTCATTCAAAATAGAAGGAGAGATAAAAAGCTTACAGGACAAACAGAAACGAAAAGAATTTGTGATCACTAAACCAACCCTGCAAGAAATATTAAAGGGGATACTTTAAGCAAAAGAGATCCCAAAAGTAACATAGACCAGAAAGGAACAATGACAATATACAGCAACACTGACTTTACAGGTAAAACAATGACACTAAATTCATATCTAATAGTTACTCTAAATGTAAATGGGCTAAATGCCCTAATTAAAAAAGATACTGGGTATCAGATTGGATAAAAAAGCAAGTCCCATCAATATGTTGTCTGCAAGAAACTCATTTTAGACCTAAATACACCTCCAGATTGAAAGTGAGGGGGTGGAAAACCATTTATCAGGCTAATGGACATCAAAGGAAAGCTGGGGTGGCAGTCTTTATATAGACAAATTAGATTTTAAACCGAAGACTGTAATAAGAGAAGAGGAAGGACACTATATCATAGTTGCAGGGTCTATCCAAAAAGAAGATCTAACAATTATAAATATTTATGCTCCTAACATGGGAACAGCCAATTAAATAAACCAATTAATAACCCAAATAAAGAAACACATTAATAATAATACAATAATAGTAGGGGACGTTAACACCCCACTCATAGCAATGGACATACCATCTAAGCAGAAGATCAACAAGGAAACAAGGACTTTGAATGACACACTGGACCAGATGGACTTCAGATATATTTAGAGTGTTCCATTCTAAAGCAACAGAATACACATTCCTCTTGAGTGCACATGGAACATTCTCCAGAATAGATCACACACTGGGTCACAAACCAGTTCTCAACTGGTACCAGAAGATTGGGATCATTCCCTGCATATTTTCGGACCACAATGCTTTGAAACTGGAACTCAATCACAAGAGGAAATTTGGAAAGAACTCAAATACGTGGAGGCTAAAGAGCATCCTACTAAAGAATGAATGGGTCAACAGGGAAATTAAAGAAGAATTTAAAAATTAATGGAAACAAATGAAAATGAAAACAACTGTTCAAAACCTTCGGGATGCAGCAAAGGTGGTCCTAAGAGGGAGGTATATAACAATACAGCTTTTTTCAAGAAACAAGAAAGGTGGGAAGGGGGTGGAGGGGAGGGGGTAATAGGGTGATGGGTATTAAGGAGGGCCTGTGTTGTGATGAGTGCTGGGTGTTATAGGTAACTAATGAATCATCGAACACTACAACCAAAACTAATGATGTACTATATGTTGGCTAATTGAATTTAAATAAATAAATAAATAGAGAAACAAGAAAGGTCTCAAATACACAACCTAAAGGAGCTGGAGAAAGAATAGCAAATAAAGCCTAAATCCAGCAGAAAAGAATTAATAAAGAATAGGGGAGAAAACAACAAAATAGAAACCAAAAGAACAGTAGAACAGATCAACGAAACTAGTAGCTGGCTCTTTGAAAGAATACGATTGATAACCCCCCTGGCCAGACTTATCAAAAGGAAAAGAGAAGGGACTCAAATAAATAAAATCATGAATAAAAGAGGAGAGATCACAACCAACACCAAAGAAATACAACTACAAGAACATATTATGAGCAATTATATGCCAACAAATTAGGCAATCTGGAAGAAATGGATACATTCTTAGAAACTTATAAACTACCAAAACTGAAACAGGAAGAAATAGAAAACCTGAACAGACCCATAACCGGCAAAGAAATTGAAGGAGTAATAAAAAATATCCCAAGAAACAAGAGTCCAGGGCCAGATGGCTTCCCAGGGGAATTCTACCAAACATTTAAAGAATTAATACCTATTCTTCTAAAGCCATTTCAAAAAACAGAAATGGAAGGAAAACTTCCAAACTCTTTCTATGAGGCCAGCATTACCTTGATTCAAAACCAGACAACAACCCCACCAAAAAGAATTACAGACCAATATCCCTGATGAATATGGATGCAAAAATTCTCACCAAGATACTAGCCAATAGGATCCAACAGTACATTAAAAGGACTGCAAGGGTGTTTCAACATCTGCAAATCAATCAATCAATTAATACACTACATTAATAAAAGAAAGGACAAGAACCATATGATCCTCTCAATAGATGCAGAAAAAGCATCTGACAAAATACAGCATCCTTTCTTGATTAAAATTCTTCACAGTGTAAGACAGAGGGAACAGACCTCAATATCATAAAAGCCATACATGAAAAGCTCACAGTGAATATCATTCTCAATGGGGAAACACTGAGAGCTTTTCCCTAAGGTCAGGAACACGACAGGGATGTCTACTCTCACCACTGTTTTTCATCATAGTACTAGAAGTCCTAGCCTCGGCAATCAGACAACAAAAAGAAATAAAAGGCATCCGAATCAGCAAAGAAGTCAAATTCTCACTCTTTGCAGATGACATGATATTCTATATGGAAAAACCAAAAGACTCCACCCCCAAATTGCCAGAACTCATACAGGCATTCAGCAATGTGGCAGGATATAAAATCAATGCACAGAAATCAGTTGCATTTCTATACACTAACAGTGAGACAGAAGAAAGAGAACTTAAGGAATCGATCCCATTTACAATTGCACCAAAA